>NC_056744.1:1606121300-1606256300 GCF_019279795.1 Protopterus annectens | reverse complement strand
TACATTTTTGCAGATATCATTGACAGCAAAATTCACCATAGAGCTGAAATGTGAAACACTTTCATTAACAAAGGGGGGAATAAATTTACTCTTATTAGAAACACATGAAGTATCAATCAAACAATATGCACTTCCCATCAAGGGTTCAATATTTTCATCAAGGTATGAACAGCAAGAAGAGAAAAGAGAACAATATAGACTATGAAGAATTTAATTTAATGAATAATTTACAGACCATTAACAATGACTGTTCAATGGACTGTCACATAGCATTATTGGAATTATAGGAATATTTCAGAGAACAATGCTGATCTATCACCTCTTCAGTTTCTTATGGGTAATAGAGTCAAAGAAAGAATTCTGATAGCTACTTCTTTATTGATTCTTAAAACCATAATCAGATTTAAGAAAGACTGAAACAGAATCTGTCCAGACAGATATTATAATATGATAAACTTACTAGATCTCTTTCTGATCTGAAAGAAAGACATAAGTTGAGAATTTTTTAGAATTCCAGTGGGAAATCACTAGAAATATTTATTTGTAAAATGTGTGAGCAGCCATGGTCATTCATTGTTTTAATTTAAATGGCAATGTGCTAATCAACAATAGAAGACATTGTTCAAAATAAATTTGCATCAAAGTGACTGAGGTTAAATAAACTTGCTGCAAATGCATCTAGAAGTGTTAAGGTGTCTAGAGAAATGTCATGTCCAAAGAGGCAATGTAAGAAGCTTTAAAAAAAAAGCTTTACTGACGTACTAGAAGATTCATTTGAACTGGCAAAAGAGTTACTTGAAGATGAGATCCCAAGTGTGTTAGGTTCCTAGGTTCATAGGTGAATACTAGGATAACTCCCAGATGGGCCAGTTTAAACCTATCCAAAAATATGAGGTCAGAATCAAACCCTGTAGCTTGTGCTTATGAGGTGAAGACTTCAACCATCATACCAACTGCCCCATCAATTATTGAGATCATAGAAGTTTGATCCTCTAAAGTTGTCAATATCTGAAGGATTACTTATAAACTAGCTATATGTTTAGTAATAAAATGAATGATGCTAACGTAATATGTATTGAATGCTACATCATAAAAGTTGTACCTACATGCAATGCATTCTGAAGGCAGTACAAGAATACTTCTTAAACACAGTGATGTTTAAAAGAAAATGTGCATTTCATATGCTTAACAGATAATACATACCTATATACACACACACATATTATATATATATATATATATATATATATATATATATATATATATATATATATATATTATAATTTGCCTCCTTATTTTATATTTCATAGCAGATATTAAAATTGCATTGGTCCAAATGGAAAGATGATAAAATCAGCAAGCAAAGGAGACTAGTCTTGCTGGAACTGAAGTCATCCTCAAGTCTTAGTGAGCACCTTCATAAGGTAGATCCTGTTTTTACAAAATCTCTCCAAGACAACACTGATATATAGATTGTATTTTGTATAGCATATATTATCGACAAAGGTAGTTAATAAATAAAAAAGACAGCTGGGTGCACAAGTCCCGGGATAAAAAATGTCCAATCCTGGTAGGCGAACAGGTGCCAGGACTAGAAAAAAATAATAGTGTAGAATTGTTAAGACTTGGAAACATTCCTAGAATGGCCCCATTGTAGAAGGAAGTAGTAGTCCGCAAAAAACACAAACAATGACAGGCCAAAATCCAGCCATATAGATGATAGAGTGCAATTTTGAGGATAAAAGAAATTATGCATTGTTACTATTATGCAAGAAGCCCAGGATTACCAGATAGAAGATATTCAAAAAGATTAAGAGATAAATTACAGGAAAGAAAGATACTTGCACGAGAAAAAACATCAAAAGCTTCAAATGCAAATTTGTGTTCATTAATACAACAGCTTCATGAAAAAACATTATATAGATCAAGAAACCTTGGGCCATTCGAAAAAAAGAAGTGACTTGGGAAGTGAAAAAAATATAAAGAACACAACCTTGAGATTTTGATATAAAAAAGAAATATGGACATGGGAATGAGAGATATGATATGGTGTAATATTTATGCAAAGGAGAAAGTGGAACTAATCAATGCAAAAAAAAAGCCAGCTCCAGAGATGTTTGAAGAAAAATACAGGCAAAGGTACCCAGATATGGAAAGTTTCATAATACAGAAAATAAGATCATAAAGGGGGGATGTAGATCAGAGTTGTAAAGCTGAAGTTAAACAAATAGAAGATGAAGTTATGGATTACCTGTGAAGTGAAGGATGTAGTATACAAAACCCAGCTCTGAAAATGTCACACCATGATGAAACAGAGAGTCCCCAAATTAAATAGAAACAGGTGGAAAGGGAAGCATCTAATCAGTTGCCGCATGAAGATACTCTGAAGCCTTCAGTAGGAAGCCAGTACAAAAGTACAGTTGGAGTTGCACACCAAAGGAAGGAGCAGGAAACAGTGGCAACTCTGATTTAGTCAATGTTGTGGAGTGACAGACCAGTGAGTTCCCATATGAAGGAGCAATGGATAACGCAGGATGCACCTGAAGAGAACATTCACAGAAAGATGTTCTAAAGTTTTCTTTAGAATGCCCATGGGAAACAGGGAATAAAGAATGTGCCCTCAGTTTAGAAGAAAAAGATCTAAGGGAAGAGTTGTTTGTTTTAATAGAGATGGACAGACATATTACAGACATATTAAGACCGATGAAAGAAATAGATTACAGAAATTCAATAAGACCCAAAATGTTAGAAGTCTGATAAACCAAATGAACAAAGTAATCAAGACTATTAATGGAAACTCACATGATATGACATGAAGTAAATAAGATATATTACTGTGCATCAAAATTAATAACAGATAAAGTCTTACAACAAAAATACAGGGCAATAAGGGAAAGAAAGGGAAGAAGCCAAATGCCATTACAAGTACCAAATAGACAAAACTATTAGGAATTAAGATGGAAGTGTCACTATTAGGAGAGTATATAAGAGGGAACAGATCAACAGAAATACTTAGAAACAGATGTTGTCGCTCGTCTGGTCAGGATAAAACAGACAAACTGTTGTAGGTTTAGTTCAAGCAGTTTTACTACACACAAATACATCAGGAATGAGGCTTTGTAACTTAAACTTAAACAAACTTATAAATAGACTGACTGCCACACTCATACATGTTAACACTGTGGCTGTTCTCTCAAAATGGCACTGCTGCCTGCACATGCTCACTATTTATATGCACATGTCTACATCTGGAAATGCTTCTTAAAGTTACATGCACATCCTCTACACGTGAAAAAAGCAATGCACAGTATTAGAGCAGACCAGGGTCTACCTCACATCACACTGTTGCAAATAATAAACTAAAGATATCAGTACAGGCAGAAAAGGGTATACTGAGAAATTTAAAGGAAAAGTACAAAATAAGCAATCCTTTGATGATCCAAAAAAAGTTTTATAGAGAACTGGGAAACAAGGCAAAAGGAATAGAAACACCACCAAAAAAGAAGAAATACACATTTTGGAGAAATATCTATGAAGACCCTGTGAAACATAACAAAGATGCTGAATGGATGGAAGAAGTAAAAGAAACAGTAAGAAGTTCAGATGTACAGGATATACACTGGGATGAAGTAACAGCCAGAGAAATTGAAACAAAATTAAGAAAAGCTCCTAACTGGAAAACTCCAGGCCCAGATGTAGCATATAACTTCTGGCTAAATGTATAATCATCATTACATGAAGACTTAACCCTGAGTAAGAGCTACTTTTATGTGTACCCCAAACACTCAACAACCTGGTTAAAACAGGAAAAATGATTCCCCTCCTCAAGACTGAACATGTAATCAATCCTAAAAATTATAGACCAATAACTTGCCTTCTAACAATGAGTAGTCTATAGGAATTGATGCCACAGAGTTTATAGTAATTTAGAAGAAAACTCATTCATGGCCATAGAACAAAATGGTAAGGAAAGTCATATGGAACAAAGGATCATTTGTTGTTAAATAAAGTCATAGTGGAGAACTGTAAAAAGGGGAAGAATATAAGTATGGCATGGATACATTACAACAAAGCATTTGACAGCATCCTAAATTCATGGTTAAAGGAGTGCTTAAAGTTTATAAGATACAGCATACATTGATCCATTGCATTACAGTGACCACGAATCAGTGCCAAATCACTTTGCAGCTAAGTCATAACAAAGGACAAATCATTATCCCAGGGATAATAAGAATTCAAAGGGAGGGCATTCCAGGGTGACTCGTCACCACTGCTCTTTTGTCTTGCCCTTAACCCATTAAGTTGTCTACTTAGAGTAGGTCATTGTTCCAATTTGGCTCCCAGACAACAAAAAGTGTAAAGACTTTTCATCTTCTTTTTGTGGATGATTTAAAACTCTATAGTTCTTCAGATGTTGAGCTGAAAGCACAAATGGAAGTGGTCAAAACATTCTCAGATGATATAAGAATGTCATTTGGTCTTGATAAATGTGTAAAGGCAACATTTAATGCAGGAAAGTTGCAGCACCAAGAAATTATTAGTCAGGGATAGGAATGTGATATGAAGGAACTGGAGAGAGTGTTTAAATACTTGGGAACTGATGAAGGATCAACAATAACACATGAACAAATGCAAACAAAACTCAGTAAAGAATATTTTAGAAGACTAAAATTAAAACGAAAAACAGTCCTGACAGCTAGGAACAAAGTTCAAGTTATAAACCAATTTGCTCTTCCTGTTCTAACTTAAAGTTTTGGGGTGATTCACTGTCCTCAAAAGGTATTGGAGCAGTTGAACCAGAAAACAAAATCAAAAATATGCTTTGTGGCTATCAAATAATAACATCAAAGACTGAAACAATTCTAATTTCACAAACTTTAATCATACTTTGACTTAGGAATGGGGTCCATTCCCATCATGGTATTAGAAACCCAAAAGACTTGGAGAAATGAAATCGGAGCATACCTCTCAACTGTTCAGATTTTTGTCTCATATTTTTGGTCTGCTCCTCATAAAATTTGTGGTTTTCTAGCAAATCGTTCAGGAGTGAAGACATTAAATAATGACATGCATTTGAATGCCAGATTTCATATCATTTATAAAATGCAGGGTAACACAAATCCTATATCCTATTACTTTTACAACTTTCTAAGTTTATAAGAACATTATTTAAAATTTAAGAAGTCCAAAATACTGCTCTAACTGGTAAATGCTCTTGTGGAAACAACCAATAAGTATATAATAAAAACGTAGCACAAGAGCAAAAGCAAGGGTCAAATCTTATATTCAAAGCCAGACAAATTTATTGATAAAACAATGGATAAGCGCTATATAATAGCTTCATCAGATCACAATGTTTGCTTAAAATAGACTGTTTAAATACTAAAGCATATAGTAAGTACATTCAAAAGAACCAATCATCATGACATATCAATTAGTTCATTTAACATTTAAAGCAGCGAATACAATAATATATCAGTGCATTTATTCCTGCTACTAAACATATAAAAAATCATATAAAAATCATAACTATTGCCATTTAAAAGGGCAACCTATAAATACAATATAAAATAGACTTTTCTAATTGTTAAAATACATTATAAAAAATATATATATATACATATTGTTTTAAGAACAGCTATATTCTATATACTCAATATTCTCACAACTTTATATGTCTGCATTGTCTAAGTGCAGGTTTGATAGAGACTTTGTCATTTAGTCCTGAGCCTCTATCTGCTCTTAATAAAATAATCCAGTTGTTTTCCTTCTCCTCTGTATATGTCATTATATTGCCTCCTCTTATATTAGGTTCTATTACTTCTAGTACCCTAAATTGAAATTCATGTCGAATGTTGTATAAGACAGTGTGCTTGGCTAGAGCATTCTGTGTATTACTTTTTCTGATGTTATAAATATGTTCTCTTATCCTGTCACGTAGTGGGTGGTTCGTCTTACCCACATAGAATGATGAACATATTCTCCAAACTGCCAGGTAAACAACATTAGGTGTCATACAAATCGCATGTGTTGTAAAATAAAATGTTTTGCCATTATCTGGGTGAATGAATGTGGTATTGCTATCAATATAGCAGCAAAAATTGCAGTGACCACATTTTTCTGTGTGTCCTGAGCTAACATGCTGTGTAGCTTTCTGAGGATAACAAAGGAGCCTTTTTAAGTTGTTTCTGTTCCTATATATAAAGGAGGGTTCTTTACCAGCTATATTAAGAATCTCTTCGTCAGCCTTAAGTATATCCCAATGTTTGCATATAATATTCTTGACTTCAAATAAGTCTGTTGTGTAGCTTGTTGCAAATTTGACATTCAGGAGTGTTGAAGGGACATCAGTACTAATGATATCCTGTACTGGGCCAAAATAAGGTTTACCTCTAACATCACGTGAATTAAGAGCTTCAGTAGTATATTGTTCTATTTCACTGATTTTGTAGCCCCTATCCTTTAATCTATTCCGTAGACATGACAGGTCTTTTGCTAAGCCTGTTTCTGATGGATTAAGCCTAGAACATCTTAAAGATTGTCCTTTAATTATGTTTTTAAAAATGTGGGGTGGGTGCATACTCGTCCTATGTAGCAGCATATTGCTGTGACAAGGTTCCCGATATACCCCTGTGTTGATGAGTCCATTATGTAATCTTTCTACATAAACATCTAGGAACACTACTTTCTCATAGGAGTATTGCATGGTAAATTTCAAACAATTTGTCAAGCTATTCATAGTATTTAAAAACTTTTCTAAGTTGTCTATTGTTCCATTCCATAGAAAAAAGACATCGTCTACAAATCTACGAAAGAAGATGACATGTTCCTTAAAAAACTTCTCTTTAAACAGAACTTCTTGTTCCCAGAATGCTAAAAACATGTTGGCATAGCTGTTGGCACAAGGAGTGCCCATTGCTACGCCTTCATGTTGTTTAAAAATCTTGTCATCAAACATAAACATATTGTTGTAAAGCACAAGTTCAAGAAAATGAACAATCAGGTCTATCAACAATTCAGAATAGTCACTACATTCTTTTAAATAATTTGTTACAAAAGTTAAACCTAGTTCATTAGGTATTACAGTGAACAGGGACTGTATGTCTAGGGTAACAAAGTAACATGCATTGATGTTGTCACAATGTGTGACACATTCATAAAGATCTACTAAAAATTGCTTGGTGTCACGTAAGACAAAGTTATTTGTATTCAAAATAGGTTTTAGATGTTTCTCTATGAATACTGATAAATGTTCAGTAACCCACCCTCTTCCAGATACAATAGGTCTCATTGGTGGGTTACATGAATCTTTATGTAACTTAGGAAGTCCATAAATTAGAGGTAACATTGGTTTCTCAACCGTAAGGTATTCATAGACATTTCTATCAATTAACTTACTTTTATAAATGTCAGTAAGGGTATCATATACATACCTACAGGTGTCATGAACATCTGATGTATTAATGATGCCATAAAATTTGTCTTGTAACATATCATGCATAGCATTCATATAATGTTCTTTGTCCAGGGCGACAACACCAGAACCTTTATCTGCTGGCCTAACTACAATATTCTCATTTAATTGCAATTTATTCAAACTTTTTCTTTCATTAAATGTTAAATTATCTGATTTCTTTAATTTATTATATTTCTTAGTTTCATAATAATGATGTAAATCTTCCTCAGTTACTTTTAAAAAAGCCTCAACTAGAGGATGATTCAAGGGTACATAATCACTAAGATTCTTAAATATAGGGCCTTCTCTGACAATGCTATTCTTATCCTTAAAATTGTATTTCAACATTAAGTTCCTACAAAATATTCTTAAATCCATAATAGTATCAGTAAGACGGCCAGTTGTCTTTGGTATATAATTCAGGCCGATAAACAAAAGAAGCTGGAAGTAGCGCACACAAACCGCACTTTAATGAAGAATCAAAAAAATCCAAAACTTGATCACAGAGTCAGTAAACGCTTTTAAAATCCAATACATGCGTTTTCGTCAGCCTGTAGCTTAGACTTCATCAGACAAAACTAATTAAGTGATTAAGCATTATATAATGAAATTCAAATGTTAAAAACCAATGAAAAACAAAGCATCCTGTTTAAGCCAATAGTAAAAATGACAACCTAAAGAGCTCATTGTAATGAAATCCTTAATTAAAAAATGGTAAGAATATATAAAATTCTCTTTTAAAACACATCTAATATTTAAAACCTTTTTTATTGATAAAACATGTTGTAGTTGCTTTTGTTTCTAAAACCACCATAATTAAATGAAGCTGTTTTATTAAAAACTGTTTGTTTGTGTTGATATAAATACTGAATTGAGTTGGTGCATAGGAAAGAAACTCAGACAACAGTGCCCTCTACTGTTCTTTAGGAGTAATTTGGTGAATTTCATACTTTTATTGATCTCAGTTTAAGAGCTGGGACTATTGAAATACATTCATTTAGACCTGGTTGTTTATTGGCTTCTAATAATATTTGCCAATAAAGTTCCCTGTATTCAAGCCATTCTTCCCAGGGACCTCCTCTTATTTCTTTTTTCACTTGCTCTAAAACAAAAAAAGAAAAACTAGCTTCCTTACAGGTCTTAGTGTGTTTGAACAATGCATTAGTGTCCTTTGCTTTTTGTATCTCGTATATATGTTCGTAAATTCGCCTCTTCAATACTCTTTCTGTTTTCCCAACATAATACGAACTACATCTTGAACACATTGCGAGGTAGACCACTCCCTGGGAGTCGCAGTTGAATAGACCTGTACTGTATATATTGATATCTCTTGCTTCAATATAAATTTCTCTTTTATTAGAAATATAGGGACATTGTTTACAGTGCCCACAATGAAATGTTCCATGTGAGTTATTACTGGAGCATGTCCTCTCCACGTGGTAATGAAGTTCTTTTGTTTGTTTATTTTCTAAAACTTTTTTTATGCAACGTGCATTTTTGTATACCATTTTAGGTATTTTTCCTTTTATATTCGGTATGTCGGAGAATGAGATAAATTTTTCCCACTCCGTTAGAATCATACTTTTTATCTTGGAATTAAAACCATTAAATTCCAAGACAAGTGCTGATTGAAAGTCAGAATCAGCTAGAGTGTAGTTCGTATTTGTATTTGACGGACCATCTGTGGTATGCTCACTTACAACTTGATCGTTGTTATTGATTAAACATCCCTTGATAGGTTTATATTTGGTCTGTCTATGTTGTTCAACTTCAGTTCTGATATCTTTTATAAACTCATGTGGATATCCTCTAGCAAGGAACATGGCTTCTAGTGTGTTACACTCTACATAAAAGTCTTCGTCCTTGCTTGTCATTCGACAACCTCTAACAAATTGTCCTTTGACAATATTTTTCTTGCAATGGGGCGGGTGTGCACTGTGAAAGTGCAGGAAGGAGTTGCAGAAGGTGTTTTTCCGGAATATTTTCGTCTCAAAGTCTTTAGTATTTTTATTCTTTTGGACCTCTACATCCAAGTATTGAAGTCTATCAACCGAACTTGAATGTGTGAATCTCAGATATGGGGTAGTGTTGTTGATATACTCCAAAAATAGAGATAGTTTTTCACTACCCCCTGTCCAAAAAATGACGATATCATCTAGAAAACGTCGATATAAGGACCAGTATTGTTGAAATTCTGAGTTCAAAATATAATCCAACTCCCAACCTGCTAGAACAATGTTGGCATAAGTGGGTGCACACGCCGCCCCCATTGCTACGCCTTTTATTTGTTGGTAAAATTCACCATTGAATGTTAGGAAGTTGTACTTCAAAATATCGTCCATAAGTCCCACCAAGGCAACCTTATCAGTGTGTGTTAGAGTGTTGTCCATAAAAATCATGTCCTCAAAGATTCTCATCCCTTCATTGTGTGGGATACAAGTAAAAAGGTCTACCACATCAATAGTAACAAAAATCAAATTCTCAGAAAAGAGAGTAGATGTGATATTTCTAAGTAGGTCCCATGAATCCTTTAGTATATGTCCATAGCTGTTACAGATGTGTTTGATCTTGTTATCCACATATTTAGCCATGGGTAGCGTCTTTGAACAATCAGCCGACACGATCGGTCTCAGTGGTGGGTCGCTTACGTTTTTATGGACTTTCGGGATGCCGAATATTATTGGGATCTTTGGTTTGGGCACTAATAAAAATTTATGCGTGTTTTTATTGATTGTTCCTTCAATCAACATATGGTCAAGTGCCATGTCTATCTTTTGATAGGCCAAATCGACCTCATCCATAGAAACATTTCTATATTTACTCTCTTCACGAAGTATATTGTTCATTTTTCCTTCGTATATGATATTCTCCATTATTACCACTCCGCCTCCTTTGTCTGGTTTCATAATTCTAATTGATGTATTCTTCTTTAATTCTTCTAATGTTGCATGTTCTTCTTTTGTTAGATTATACATCAAGTGATGCTGTTTGAATTCTTTTCGAATCTCTTTTTCCAAGACCATCTCCAAGTTCTTTATTTGTGGGAGGAGTGGAGGGTTGTATATGCTACGTCTTGTAAGAGCAAGATGTGATTGTTCAGTATTAGCTGATACAGTTGGTAAAATGGCTTGCAAGTTTACTTTCCTGAGAAACAGCTTCATATCTATTATAGTTTTGACCAAATCTCCTCGGGTACTAGGAATAAATTTAAACCCTTTGCTAAGGAGATCAAAGTGTCCTTTGTTTAAAATAATGTTGCTAAAATTATAAATAGAAAAATTATTAAGAGAATGTGTAGTACCTGTATGTAAAATCTCAGTATCACCATCAGTAACAACTTCAGTGTCTGATGCAGAGAGAACTAAAGGACTAGTGAATGGGGGATCAATGGGGGTGGGGGTGTAGAAGGTGTTGATTAGTACCTCCCTCTCCCCCTTCTTCCTCCCCCCCTCTGAAAATTCTGAGGACCTTGCCCTTTTCTGTAAACATTATGTGGCAACTCAAAGTCCTGTAATGGGGGAAAGTCATTGTCATAATCTTCGATAAACCATTCTGTGTTTGTAGTTTGAACATTGTAATTGTTAACTCTCTTATTGTCAGACTTATTTCTGACATTGTGTGCTTTTCCTCTAAAAGGTGGTGGTGGGTAATTCACATTATTTTTATAGTCATCCAAGTCCCTCTTAAGTTTATTAATTTTCCTTTGCTCTAGCGTTTTACATTTTGTGTCAATTTCTGACCTTAAATTGTAATATTTATCCTTTTCCTGTTTTATCTCAAAAAACAAGTCATGTTTGATGAAATTATCTAGGGCAAAAATTTCTTCCTCTAGTTCTGCTAACTGTTTAATGTTTTCTTTAATAATACGTCCTAAAATCTCCAGACCACATCTATTAAAAATATCTATGAGGTCTTTGTGATATACAGTGCCTATTTCAACGTTATTGGGGTATTTCCAGACCCTGAGCCCCTTAGGTACAATATTGTGCTTGATGCAAGTTGTTAAATATGAATTTTCAATACATAACATTTTGTATTTGTACATACATTTATAGAGTTTGTCCAATTTAGCACAATAGGAATCACCATCCTGTGGTGAATCATCATCTCTAGCGGAAATATTAAATCCCCGCTGGTTGTTTAACCAGTCAGTTAAGTTGTCATTATTCAAATTGTCATTAAATAAAGGAATCGGAACAGTACCTGGGGCATTGCTGCCCGTTGTGTTTAAAATGGTTCCAACACGCCCGTTTGTAGCTTGTACTCCAGAGGAATGTTCAAAAGTAATTCAGGCCCTTACTTAACAAGGAAATGTCAGAGTCAGTTAATTCAACAGAAGAAAGATTGAATACTACTTTTTCTTTACCCACATTTTCTTTATCGTGGTATTGTGTAGAGAGTCTTCTGACAATTTTCTCTTTTGCCTTCCCCTGCTCATGGAGCGTGACCTCCTTGGGCCTTTGTCCATGCGCACGGGTAAAGGGAAAGTTAAATTGGCATCAACTGCATGCTGGTTAACTTCCTTTGTTTTAGGTCTAACTACTGGTTCTGAAATAACCAAAGATTTATTCTTAACAACATTAACCTCAGGGTATAGATTAGTACTTTCCTGTACGCTAGAATGCACTAATCTAATTACATCATTGGAATCATTTAATTCATTACAAGGTACATCACCTATTATAGTCTCCATATTATTGTCTGTATTTGCAATACTAAGTCTCTCTTCTTCATTACTATCAGGTTGCAAGCCGTAATTAGACTTGCTAGTATCTAAAACATTCAAATTTACATTGCTAGGCATATTCAGACTGTTAGGGGCATCTATGGAAACTGCTGAATCTCTGTTACTTCCAGCATTTCCCATATATATATTAGTTGCTTTCATTCCAATAGGTTGCGTAGTACTAACATTTGTCTGGCCCTCGTGTACATTAGTAACTAATCTATCATTACTATGTCTCTACCAAACAAACACTTGACCTAGTTTAAAGTCATTTAAATCATGTATAACTTTATTTCTTTTTCTTTGCAGAAGTTTCCGATCATAAGCGGAAACACAGTCAAGTAAATTTTCAAATAGTGGAAATACAATATTTTCAGGAAAGTCAATAAATAAATGTCTCTGTTTAGAATTGATAGAGTCAGTTAATTTCTTTTCCTCAGGACTAAAGAAGTCGATCAAGAGTTTTAAATACTCACGACTAGTCTCTAGGTTGATGCGCTGCCAACGCGCTAACAGTTCTGGAAAATCAGTGCCTTGGCTGGGCATACAGAATACTCTCAAGCCAAACATAATTAAAGGACAATCTTTAAGATGTTCTAGGCTTAATCCATCAGAAACAGGCTTAGCAAAAGACCTGTCATGTCTACGGAATAGATTAAAGGATAGGGGCTACAAAATCAGTGAAATAGAACAATATACTACTGAAGCTCTTAATTCACGTGATGTTAGAGGTAAACCTTATTTTGGCCCAGTACAGGATATCATTAGTACTGATGTCCCTTCAACACTCCTGAATGTCAAATTTGCAACAAGCTACACAACAGACTTATTTGAAGTCAAGAATATTATATGCAAACATTGGGATATACTTAAGACTGACGAAGAGATTCTTAATATAGCTGGTAAAGAACCCTCCTTTATATATAGGAACAGAAACAACTTAAAAAGGCTCCTTTGTTATCCTAAGAAAGCTACACAGCATATTAGCTCAGGACACACAGAAAAATGTGGTCACTGCAATTTTTGCTGCTATATTGATAGCAATACCACATTCATTCACCCAGATAATGGCAAAACATTTTATTTTACAACACATGCGAATTGTATGACACCTAATGTTGTTTACCTGGCAGTTTGTAGAATCTGTTCATCATTCTATGTGGGTAAGACGAACCGCCCACTACGTGACAGGATAAGAGAACATATTTATAACATCAGAAAAAGTAATACACAGAATACTCTAGCCAAGCACACTGTCTTATACAACATTCAACATGAATTTCAATTTAGGGTACTAGAAGTAATAGAACCTAATATAAGAGGAGGTAATATAATGACATATACAGAGGAGAAGGAAAACAACTGGATTATTTTATTAAGAGCAGATAGAGGCTCAGGACTAAATGATAAAGTCTCTATCAAACCTGTACTTAGACAACGCAGACATATAAAGTTGTGAGAATATTGAGTATATAGAATATAGCTGTTCTTAAAACAATATGTATATATATATATATATATATATATATATATATATATATATATATATATATATTTTATAATGTATTTTAACAATTAGAAAAGTCTATTTTATACTGTATTTATAGCTTGCCCTTTTTTAAATGGTAATAGTTATGGACTTTTTATATGATTTTTACATTTTTAGTAGCAGAAATGAATGCACTGATATATTTTTGTAGTTGCTGCTTTAAATGTTAAATGAACTAATTGATATGTAAAGATGATTGGTTCTTTTGAATGTACTTACTACATGCCTTAGTATTTAAACAGTCTATCCTAAGCAAACACTGTGATCTGATGAAGCTATTATATAGCGAAAGCGCTTATCCATTCTTTTATTAATAAATTTGTCTGGCTTTGAATATAAGATTTGACCCTTGCTTTTGCTCTTGTGCTACGTTTTTATTATATATTATTTAAAATTTGTCCTTATTTTTTTGGGCCTTTGTCTCCCATTATTTAAGGTTTTGTCAATATTTCTTTTACTAAGAGGTTAAGAGGTATGTTCACTGGGGGTATGGATATAACTGAGGGGTACTAGTTGCCTCTCAACAATCATTTATTTCTTGAAATTTGTTCTTTTAATTTATAATACCCCATCATTGAATGTCCTTATGTCTTCAGGACCTACAGTTTTATATAATGGCCACCAACTCCAGAATGGCTGAATGATGGTAACAAACAGAGAAAAAAGGCCATCAGTCACACATAAGTCAAGACTGCCACTGTAGTCAGGGCAATTTCAGAAAGCCTACTGCTGAAGAAAAAGGAGATGTAGTCATTTGAGTCTTAATAATTTACAAGTCTAAAGGTGGCCTGTACTTACAGGTTCAACATGTTAAGAACATCTGACAGACATTTGGATCATGATAATCAACAAATAAGATGTGGTTTCAGGACAGTTAAATGAGATATTCAATATTATTCCATACTAGAGGTTATTTAACAATGGAAACAGTTAGTTGAGACTCCATAAGATTACTGACAAACTCATCATATTCTACTCCAGATTAATGTTAGGTACATACAAAAAAATAAAGACATTTTATGAGACAGCACTACATTGCCTGTACCCAGGACACATAATGGCATGTAGTTCTTCTTAATTTTCTTTTGTAGTAGGTCACCGTGCTATCTTTACTGTGTTCCTCCCAAATGTTACACACACACACACATACCTGCAATCAGGACAACCAGTCACTGTAAATACTTATGTCTTCCACTCTCATGTGAAATTTAAGTTATAATATGTTGGGAGAGAGGCAGTTCCCAAATTTAAACCAGGCGTAGTAACAGCTTATCATAACAAAATAAAACAGATCTGTGGAGTAACATCAGCTCAAAACTGATATTTATGAAAAAATTAGACTGAATAAACTAGTCTCTATAGAATGTGATTAATCAAAAATCCACTTAACTTAAAGACAACATAAGGCCTAAAAGAGTAAGCACTTCTATGATATTATAAGTACAATAAATTGGATAATTCACATCCTTTCAGAATAACACATCTTAAAAATGGAGGACATTCTCTGTAAGGCTGGAGGAAAGGTGGTTAGGGTTGAAAATACTGATTAGACAACTCTGCACAGGTATGGCTTTGTGTTTTAGTGAACAAAGAGAAAATTCTGCATATAATGAATGCAAGCCCATAGGCTGACAAAAGAAAATGAACAGAATGTTTCTAATGAACACTTATCAAACTCAAGATTCTCTGGGTGATAATAATCTCCGAGAGGGAGTCAGGTAGAGATAAAGACATACTGTATAGGAAGTGCAAAATGGCAAGAGGATATTAGCATGGCACAGATGGAACGAGAGGCCAATGCTATATTGTTGTGTAGAACAGTGCTAAAATCTTATCACCAGAGCAGAGGACTCAGATCTGAAAACATCTCCTGAAGACAATAATCAGAGCACAACCAGACCTGAAATTAATAACTAATGTGGCATGGGTCTGAAAATCAATATCGAGAGAAAAATAAGGAAAAGTGAAAGTAAAATTCAGAAGAAAGAAATCTGTTCACTACAACAGGAAAGGGAGCATTTCTTAGAAAATAGATATTGTAACTTGTGTTTCTCAGAAAAAGGATGTGATTCAAAGTAAACAGTTTCCAGTGAAGTAAAGGCATCACCACAATTAATGGCTCTGGACCGATGCTACTGTACCACACTGTATTTTTATCTTGTTTCACTTCTTCATTATCTGTGCAACACTGATGTAACTAATTCTGGGTCACTGTTGAAAGAGAGGCACACAGCAGAGCCACACAGATAACAAGAATAGTAAATTTCAAAATGGAGCCCATGACCATGGGCAAACTAAGAAGTTGGCAAAAAATTGCATCCACTGGCTGAAAATACCTGCAGATCTGTCTAGTAATACTTGGGATTAATTCTCTTCTCCTTCTCAAACAGTAATGCTGTTGACAATTCTGATTCTACAATTTAACAATTTTCAAGTGCAAAACCTGGGGTTAGCATAATGGGTAAGGTATTTACCTCAGACACAAAGAGCAGAGTTTGATTCTTACCTATGGACACTCTCTGGATATTATCTTGACATATAATAGTCAGTACTGATTGCCTAGTATTTACCTATTAACTTTAGCAATTACTTTACACTCATTTGAAAGGAGAACTCATAATATTGCTATAATTTAATCATCCGGCAGTGTGAATCCTGGCTCTAGATGATTGTCACGGTTTAAGTGACACCCCGAACCCATGTGCAAAAATGGGAAAGCGGATTTTGGATGGATGAATTTAGTTATTCCTTTGTTGGCTGTCTTTGTGTGTAAGATAATATGCAGTGAAGGTGGTTTTCAAAACTACCCTTATCTGGTCTTGTGACCAGTTCTGTTTTGCTCAACCCTCCACTGACAGACTACCTAATCTTACTGAATTCTATGCATATATCATAACAAATTTCAACTCTGATTTACAAGGATTAGTTTAAAACCATAAATATGTGCTTCTTACTCAGGTTTGCAATGAAAAGGCATGTGGATGTACATTAATTTTTGCATGTGTTTTCAGCAGAATGAAAACAGAACAAGTTCAGGCCATACAGTAAATTAATACAAGTAAAAAAAGAGGTCAGAAGTATTGTGCATTGTATCATAAAATATAGCTTAAAAAGTAATTACAAATTAAAGTGAAGAAAGTGGAAAGGAATAGTTTAGTCATCTTCCGAAAGGTTGGCCCTCTGAAACCTGTAGAAGGAAGGAGGAGATTATTAACTCTCCTGATGTTAAAATGAGGTTAACTGCTATTTATTTATTTCTTAAGATGTATATTACTTACATGTGTTTATACCACTTTAATCTAGGATGTCTATACAGGACTGCCTGTACTAGATAGATAGAACTTTGCTCTCTAAGCCTCAGCAAAAAAGGGCCTTGACCCGGCTGGATTCATCAGGTTAACAGACTGTAGTAAATAACCAAGTGTCACACCTTTGTGGAATAGTCTGCTGTTAAAAAAAAACACTGTCTGGCAATCTGGTTACTACCCAGTTACTATTTCTTTAAAGGAGGTTCAGCTTGGCAAAAGGTGACAAAATGGAGTGGGAGGAAGAAGGTATAGTGACAGGGTTAGGACCAGGTATGGGCAAGATAATTTAGAATACTTAGAAAGGAGAGGGCAATATGGTGAGGTGCAGTTTAAAGGCTAGAGAAAAAGTGCCTGGCTTTTTTTTGCTGTGTATGTATATATATATATATATATATATATATATATATATATATATATATATATATATAGGACAGTTGTTAATATGGTCAGTGTGGATAGTCAAGAGAATGAGGTAAGGCCTAAGTGTTTTAGTCACTTAAGCTGGTAGGCTCTGGTGTCAGCCTTTGAGGGTAAAGAAGTGTATTGGGGAATGGTAGTAAATAATGTAAGTAAGTAGGAAGATAAAGGGTGTTGTAGAAGTTACGCAGATCTGGTATAGGGAAGGGGTAGATTGGTGGAGAGGTGATGTCAGGGGTCCAAAGGGAGACTGGGGAGTGTTATAACTAGAGCAGAGTTTGCAGTTGGAGAGACTGGAGAAGGATTAGGTAAGGGGAGGAGGTGTCTTGGGTATTGGTGGAGGATTCAGCAGACAGACAGACAGACAAACAGGCAGATGACAGGAAACTGATCAGGTTAGGGTTTGTATTAAAAAAGTGTTTAAGAAAAAGAACAACAATCTCACTAAGGATAACTGGTTACCTTAGAGCAAACACATATACAAGAGCCGTCTTTGATTGTGTTTTTGTCCAAAATGTCATGTTTTGTTTTTTTTTGTCCAAAATGTCATGTTTTGGTTAGGCATTAGCATTTATGGTGAGGGAAGCAGAGTGAACACAGCTGCTGTGGTAGAGTGTTGCCATGTCAAACACATGAGTATACTTATAGCAGAATGTTCCAGGTATTACTTTATGATTTATTGTGTTAATTTGAAAGATTTTGATTTTCAGTAACTTGCTGAGGATTACAGTATACCAATAAGGACAGACATTAGAGTTCATACTTCAGAAAATACAAGTTGATGCCAATCTCTGTGAAAATAATTTTTAAAGGAATTACAGAATCATGGAATACATTCTTCTGCATTTTGGGGCTGTTATTTTTTTTGTTGCTTTTTATTGTTTTGCCCAAAATGTTTCATAGTGCTGTGTTGATAGGAAACTCACACTTGGAGGGGGAGAATGTTGTTATGGGAGACACTGGGTTACAAATTTTGGCAATCTCTTGGCAAGGTTAGTAATGCATAAGTTTAGCTAGATCAGGGCAAAGTGGCAAACTGTCCTGGGAGTAAAGTATTAGGAAGTGTAATCAGTCATCCAAGACCAGTCCTAAGGGCTTTTAATGCATACCAGCTTTTAAAAGCCAATGTTGCATTTGTGGTCAGTCTTGAGGGCACTAGCACGCCATGTGTGGTCTAAACTGTAGTAACTGCTTACTACATTTGTAACAAGCACTTTGCTACAGTATAAAGGAAAAAAAGATTTCTTTCTCACACTTTTTTAAGTAAAATCTGAGTGCTGTAGTGCACCTTGTGGGATATAAACTAGTGACTATTTATTATGAATGTAGCAAGTAGTTTGTTACAGTTTAAAAAAATATTTCTTTTTTATTTTTATTTTTTACTAAATCTGGAGAGCTGTAGTTAGCTACAGTTAAAAAATAGCTTCTTTCTTTCTTTTTTTCCCCGGAAATAAAATATATGAGGAAGGAGGATTGGGGTCAGGGCATAGAAACAGAACCTGATAGGTTCCTGCAATTCAGGATCCCCGGGTATCTGAGTGACAATTTTTTTAATTGTATGTCATTTGAGGAGGCGTGGGGTTGGATAAAGAATCAACAGCTGGTTGGCTGGATGGCTTCTGCATTTCAGGAACACCAGCCACCAGACTGCAGGCGATTTCTTTGCTCAATTAAATAAATGGGGAGAGGGTGGAGCATGAATCTGGCTGATGTATCATTAAAAGGAGTGAAGCAAACTTTTTTTTGATCTTCACGTGAAGATGATTTGGTTTCAGTGAAATGGGTGACAGTGAAATGGACTTTCAGTGAAGTGATATATATATCTATATATATATATATATATATATATATATATATATATATATATATGTCCCATTTAGATGATTTAAGTCTTAGAACTTCAAAATTCATATGGCCGACACCATATGATCGAAGTTTTAAGACTTTGAGCACTAAAAAAAACAAAACAACAAAAAAAAAAAAAAAAATTCTGAATTTTTCCACAGGGGGCAAGCTCCCCTGCACCTCCCACACCCCCGCAACTTAACTATACCAAGTCCAAGATCACACTACAGCAAAGAAAATGGAAAATTTCCCATTCTATGCTGTACAGAGATCTCCATTTAGGCCATTTGAAGTCTTAAAACCTCAATCATATGGCGTTGGCTATATAAAATTCGAAGTTCTAAGACTTCGATCATCTAAATGGGACCGATATATATATATATATATATATATATATATATATATATATATATATATTATATATATATATATATATATATATATATATATATATATATATATATTTATTTTATATATATATATATATATATATATATATATTCATATATATATAAATACATACAAAATAATAGGTTTAATAAATGGATATAATGAGTAATAATAAATATAACAGATACAAGAGATTAATAAGACATAGACATATAGAGACGGATATAAATGCTCATGTTGGTAGTAATGCGGATAAATAAATTGTGGGATAGTTTGCATAATAACTAGTATAAGAATGAAAAAAGGGTAGCATATGTAAAAATTAAAGGGTGAATAAATATACTTTATATATGGATCAGATTTAGAAAACTTTGATGCATCTTGCTAAGTGAATCTGCATGACAAGCAGCCATGAGTAGGGTCTGTGTGATTCAGAAAGCCAAGCGCTATGACATGGTCAGGCCAAGCAACATAGTCAGGCTAATGACTGGTTAATGATATGGTAATGAACAACATTGTTACAACAAGCATTTCTATGTATGCTATTGATGCAAAACAAGATGGCAGAGTGATTCAGAAATGTGTAAGGGCCACAAAACTGCACTGCACCTGCAGCGTATTTTAATTCAGCTGAATGTCTGTGGTCTTGTTAAGGGGATTGCTAAATAGTGTTAGAGATTGTCCTACCCTTGCAGTACTCCACTCAATACACCTTCCCAAATATTTAAAAGTATTGTCCATCTTATATTATATTATTGTGAACAATTACAACAACATTTAACATCAGACGTAGATACCAGGGTAATCCTATGGGCTAGGTTTGTTAAGGCTCCAGGGCCCTTAGCCTAGTACACACCTATTAACCTATGAATCTATGAACTTGACTAGGTCAGCTGCGTTGAGTTCAGAAGTTGCAGCTCTACAAGTTGTTCCATAGCCGTGCAGCAGTTCTATCTACATATCCTTGTGCCTCCATCATACAGATTCATTAGGTTGGGTGCCATGATTATGCTAAGTAGGGCTGAGTGCATTATTGTTTCTGAATCGTTCAATTTGTGTGCCAAGAAAACCTGCTAAGCATTGTGCTCAGTTGTACTTAATGCTGTGTACATGTCTTGGTCCCTGTTGGTAGCATTGCACATGCATGTTCCAGGCCATGTCGCTAGGGTGGAACTATAATTCGATATAAAACCATCTGTAAATGGAGTCACTATACTTCCAGATTTCTTAACAGCATACACAAAGATACAGGACTGACATTTCATACATTAAAATGGCATTGTGAGCCCTATTAATACAATACCTGTATTGTCCTAACCTATCATCCATCATGCAAATGAGGTGACCATTGATACCCATTGGTAGATTGCTAATGGGACATGAGACCTAATATGGTTATCGATTTTTCTGCAATTTTTCACTGAGATTCTTCAAGGTAAATAATCATGGCTGGAAAAGGAAAGGGTAGTGCTTCATTTAGGGTACAAAGGTGGTGTGAAGAGGAGTCCAAAATATTTCTGGACATCCTCAATAAGTAGTACAGCTGGAGGTCCCTGTAGGAGGGTTGTAAAGAGCCTCTGAGTAAGGCTGAAGCATGGAATAGTGTTAGCCCAGGCTGTCACACTTGCCACTGGCATTCCACACATGGCAGAACTGTGCCATCACCATTACAGTGACATGTGGTGCCACAATCCTGACCTCCTACACCAATTGGATGATGAAGTTAAGCAGTGGTCACCACCTCTGCATTGTAAGCATAACTTAGCTACCCATATAACATGCCACTGCAGCCATCCGCAAATATAATATTACATAGAGTAGCCTCTGAGGAAAATAAAGTGAATAGCAGCTAAACAGAGGGAGACTGAAGCACCTAAGAGAGCATCAAAGTCAGTATACTTGCTTCAGACTCTACAGCTTTTAATAGTAATAGTATTACAGATTCATTCCCAAACAGTATAGCTTTCAGACATCACTACCAGTTCTGTGATAATTTGCTACTGGTTAAAGGTAGCGGTATGACTGTTGAATGTTATTACTGTGTTTCTTTATACATCCAGTCATATACTTGGACAAGTAGGTCAGGATGTTAGGGTGTGCTACAAAATTGTGAGGATGCATGTAGGTTCAATTCCACCACCTCTCGTTTGTGTTATCATGAAATATTTCTGTTGAGGTTTCGGTTTCATTATACTAACAACAGGATTTGATAGGGGAATACATAAGTGCAACATTTTTGGGTGGCTAAACATATTTGTCAATATAGTCGTTTTCTTTGCTTATACCCCATGATTAAAATAAATGTATGATTTCTTTGCATATGTACATTTGTCTCACATATCATTATTGTGTCTCGGAGTGGAAATCTATGATGGCTTTCCAAGTAGCTCACCTTAATCCTCTTATCTGTCGGAATGCAGGTGATGGTGGCTATTGGCTCATGTCCCCCTCTCAGCTCTGTATGCTAACAGCCTTATTAAATTAATAAGTGTTAACGGCCCTTCAAGTATATTAGATTAAAGTGTATCATTGCAAAATTAACGGTCCTTCAAGTATATTAAATTAAGGAAAAACTAGCTCAAAAGACAGAAAGCCAAACAGCTGAGCTGAAATCCCCACTGAAGTTGCAGAATGCTTATACAAGACAAGAAAATCGATCCAGGAGTAGTCCAGTTGCAAAACAGGGCAGATAAAGTCCTCACTGAAGTAGCAGAATGCTTATTCAAGCCAATAAAATCAATCTAGAAGTAGTCCAAGTGCCAAACACAGCTTTATTAAATCCACATAAAACAGATAAGCGCTTTCATCCCAGAACGCTAGAACTTCATCAGATACAATAAAATTGTAAAGTCTCCCTTATAAAGACATGTGGAAGGCATCATAATCATGAAATGAAAGAAGACACTTTACTGGCAGTTACACTTTGGTGCAGGTAACTGGCCAGGATTAAATGAAAATATTTCAATCAGCTCCCTTTTAAAGCTCAAAGCATTAGACAGATAAATTACATGGTATTATATATTTTAAAAATTATTATTTTTTTAATAAACACTTTTTAATACTGTAATTTATACATTTTTACATATTTATATTCTGTCTTAACAGTGAACAAACTATTTTATATCGCATATTTATCACATACAACTGTTTTACTGCATTTTAATGTTATGTCTTTAAGGAGGTGTGTCTTCTTTCATTTCATGATTATGATGCCTTCCACATGTCTTTATAAGGGGGACTTTACAATTTTATTGTATCTGATGAAGTTCTAGTGTTCTGGGACAAAAGTACTTTTAGTTTTATGTGGATTTAATAAAGCTGTGATTTGCACTTGGACTACTTCTGGATCGATTTTTTTGGCCTGAATAAGCATTCTGCTACTTCAGTGAGGATTTTAGCTGCCCTGTTTTGCACTTGGACTATTCCTGTATCGATTTTTTGGCTTGTATAAGCATTCTGCAACTTCATTGGGGATTTCAGCTGCCCTGTTTGGCTTTCTGTTCTTTGAGATATTAAAGTATATCATTGTCAAAATATATATTATCTTCAATTTTTCATTGTATTTGTATGTCTCTCCCCACACCCTCTTTGTAACTATATTTTGTTTTGTATATTTTGACCTGCACCCATCTCTCTGGAAAGGTCTGTCAGCTCCCTACAGGTGGCAGTAGCACCACCACCACCAGAAGCATCCAGCACATCTGGGTCTCATTCTGCCATACTTTCTTTCCTAATTGCACCACTAACTTTGGGTAGCCCTCCACTGGTGGTGGGCCAGTTGTACCCACCAGTAATAGTGCCAGTGGAGGTGTCACCTTTGTCATCCATCTGTCAGACATTGTGTGTGAAATTATCAACAGGAGGTTGGATGCCCAGATTGGCTAAATTAAATCTTTTCTGGCCACCCTTTGAGTCATGTCCCTGTCCAGATGGCCTCCATCATCTGAAACAGGGCCGGAGTTTTCAGTACCCAGGGTGGTGAGTAGCCTCCCACTGGGTCACAGCTGGCAGAGACTGCAGTTGCAGACACCCTATCCTGTTGTTCCCCTTCCTTTTGTGTTTATGCCCATTTTGTTGTTTGTTCAATCCTCACCTCAATGTTGCCTTTCCTCTGTTTGTCTGTTTCCTTCATCATTGTGTTACCCCTCCCTCATTTTGTCATCATGCCCCTATCAGTCATCTGTCTTCTCCTGCTACCTAACCTATCCCTCTTACCTTCCTCTTACATTCCTTACTTTCTTCTCCAACTTACATTTTCTCTATGCATGAAAAATGGGCACCTGTCCCACAAAAAGAAAAATTCCCCACCTCCCTTCTATTCATTTCTTAGTTGTTCACCTTTAGTTCTACCTTATCCCTCCTTCATCTCTTTCCTATACTTTTTTCTATCCTTTAATCTGCTCAAAAATAGATAACCACACCTCAGACATGCCCATCTATGGCTTCCAAATCACTTATCATTTGATATCATATTCTGCATGGCAGGTCGCAAACAGCACCATCAATGCCATGTACAGCCTTGAGAACTAGTGCTGCTCAATATAGAGCATAAATCTGGGTTGCCATGTTTCATATGTACATATATATTGGCCTCAGCTGGCATAGGCCTTGCACGAGTGAGCATTGTTACACAGCGGTTTGCACATACAACTTTCAGAATTTGACTACTTCTTCCTGCAATAAATTACAATGTCAGTCATGCCTGTGGATTACAGATTAGAGCCCAAAGGTGATGTCCTGATAGGTCGTTGCTGGCTCCCTTATTCTTTCATTCTGCAAGTCTGTAAACACCAAATTGTGTGTGTTTCCCTGTTGGTGTTTGCCTCCCTGTTTCTGGAGCTCAACTTGTAAATGAAATGTTTTGCGTACTATAATTGTGTGGGTTCTGGGTTCTAGCATCCTTAAGGTTGTATACTTTTTGTCTTTTTTCTTTCTTTCTTTCTTTCGTTCATTTTTTATTCTGCAAGTGTGTAATCACCAGCTTTTGTGTTTTTCCCTGGTGGGGATTGTTTCTCAACTTCTGTAGCTTAACCTGTAAATGAAGTGCCTGACACACTATATGTAGGGAGGGCTGTAGTTTCATGTGCCAAACGGGCTGCATATAGGCTCATTCTTGTTACAGTAAGGTGTTTGTCTCCTGACATTTGCATTATAGTACAAGTAGAGTGGTCAGACTCTGCTGATGAAGGTACTGCTTTTGGCTGATATATGGACACTTTTCTCTACCCACCCAGTCAACAAATGCTATCATTCACCAGTTAATGAAACTCATAAATGAGAGATAACATGGGTCTGGGGGTGGGGTGGGGTCAAGTCTAGCTCCCTACACATGTAGGTATTTTGAATTCAACATTTTAACATTTCAGCATTTTGACATATCAACACTGTACACTGAGTATTGCAGCTTTCATTACATTGCTTTCCAGTAACGTGAAGTGGACCTATATATATATATATATATATATATATATATATATATATATATATATATATATATGGGTGCGCCCAAAATGTTGGAAACAATATATGATCGACAGTAAAATGATCAACAGCAAAATATCTAAAAGTAAAAATATTTAAACTGAAAACTATCTAAACACAAAAGAATGATTAACTTTAAGTTATACTAGGGAAGTGTTTATGCCCTTTCCTCACTGTTCTGCGACCTCTGAGTTGGTATATATATATATATATATATATATATATATATATATATATATAATTAACAGAGGGTGTGGGGGTGCAGGGGACTTGCATCCCTATAGAAATATTGAGAAATGTGACAAAATTTAACTATATAGAAAAATATTGAAAAAAATATGGCAAAATTGAACCATATTTTCCTCAATGTTTTTGTAGGGGTCAAGCCCCCCTATACTCCCGAAAACCCTGCTAGTTATATATACCAATTCTGAGACCATGCAGTGGGGGGGGGGGATGGGATAAACCCTTTCTTAATATAACTCCATTTTGTCAGTGTTTAGATATTTTTACAGTTAGATATTTTGCTGTTGATCCCAAACAAATAAGTCATGTGGCCAGCAAGAAGTGTAGAGGGCTGGAGTTACGGAGGGTCTAAACACCATCCATGGAGAGACAAAGGTGGAGCTGGATATTTTCCATATAGTTTTGGTCAGTGCCCTAATCCCTTCATGTGCAAATTTTGGCATTGATATTCATCATATGGGAACCAAAAATCACCCAGCAAGGGCTTTCTTAACACTCATAGGCCAGCAAAACAGAAGACCTCATCTGCCGCAGACGTAGGAGGCGCCCTTGCTTTCCTCCCAGTGCCAAGAAGAAGAGATATTTTAAGTGAATGGTTACAAGGCAACTCACAACGAGATGTTGCAGCAGTGCAGTTTCATATGGAGTTTTAGAATGCCATCAAAAGGGATTAAAATCGGGAAGTTTATGACTAATCTGAAAAAAAGATAGGCAAAACTGATACTGTGTGGGCAAAACTGCAAAATAAATTCAAGGTTGGCTGGCTAACAGGCAAATTTAAGCAGCTGTTTAGAAAAGAATTTAGAATATCACTCAGTGGGCTGATTCCCTAAGAAACAACTGTGCGAATCTTGGTTTATCCATCACATCACACCAGGAAGGGAAGTCAGTGAATGATTACTTAGATGTCAGTGAAACAGCAGAGCATTACTCATCCTTTGATGAAGCAGTTAAAAAAGTGCAGAAGATGGGAACGGGGCAATGACCGCCAGGACAAACACAGAGTCAGCCTTTAAGCTTTTGTTTAAATGTTACAAAGATGAAAAGTGGTCATGTATGGTATTTGAGGGTTATTATTAAATGGATAGATGCAGGCCCATGGACTGCTCCATTGTCTATACAACATTTAAAAGTTCAGTACCTTTCTGCACTGGAAAACAGTGTAAATTGTAGGCAGGGACAACAAAGCACATTACTTGGATGACTTCATTTTTCTGCAACAGTGTAACAAACAAGAATTCCAGCAGATGGATAATCCTTTTACCCATGTATGTGCAGGACTGGCATTTCCTCCGGCAGCTGAGAAGGCTATAGGAGCTGCTACCAAGCTTTCATTTTAGGCATAACATTGGTAGTAATGCAGGATTATGCAGATGACCTGAGGACAAAAGCGGCTAATCTTTACACTGTCTTGAGTCATGCACTTGGGGATGCTAAAACAGTTGCAAGAGCTAATGGCTTTGCTGATTTTTGCCTGCAGAGTTATCTCAGAAACAGAACTTTCATGCATAGTTAGCAATGAAATGCTCAGGTTGCAGGAAGCCTTATAACAGGATCAGAATTACTATGGACGTGAGGTTGGATCTAGAGTTATGATATAAGTTTCTTTCAGATGTCAACATGGTGACAATATGGCAGGAAAAAAAATAAGTTGCAAATGTTTACAAATGTGGTGAGTGACATTGGCAATGGAGCTATTTTAAGGGGTGTTGGTTTAGTGAAGCATGGACACTGACAATAAGGAACAAGGAGTGGGTACCGATAGTGAAATCTGAATTTTTTTCTCAGTGGTAATTGCCTAGGAATTGTGGGTCAAACAGATAAAGATTAAGGAGAAAGGCATTGGGACGTAGAGCAGACAGTCAAGGCATGATAAACACTGTGAATAACAAACTATCCCAGAGGTGTTATGAGCTCAATATTGACAAAATTTATTCTCCAATGCCTAATTTTAAGTGTGTATCAAATCCCAGCATATGCCAAGCTTCGAAAACTCATTGGCAGATTCCCTTTGTTATTCATTGTAGGCCTGTGTCAGGAAGCTAAAGTGCAAAGAAGCAGGGGTGCTGAAACGGGTATTGGGCTATTTATGGGCCCTGTGGGCAAACAAGAATGATGGCTGGTGATTAATTCCTCCCAGGTTATGGATAAGGGTAATTTGTGAAAGGGAGTACAACACTTCTTAAAAACTAAAATGTCTTGTGGATGGAAGGCTGCATGGCCCATTGCAGGTGAGCAAATTAGGACCCACAGCATAGTGTTGAGGTAATTAGGATGGAGCCGAGGTAATTAGGATGGAGCCGAGGTAACGCTAAAAGATACCTGTCAGGTGGGGAGGGAAGTTTGCTAAGGTGTAGTGAAAAGGCTACAGCCAGACAGGTCTGGATATTTCATTGCAGATACACAGGACAGTTTTTCCCCACTTAACCCACCCTCTTGTAAAAGCAGGGGGGTACAGATTTTTCAAGCAAGAGGTGAAAGCCACATCAGTCATTACACAGGGTACCCTTTGACCTGAATGGGTGATCACACTAAAGGTAAAGAAGCAATTTACTGTTTCCCCCCCCCCCCACAGTGTTTTCTGCATTTTTGCCTTTTCCAACAGGTTTGGGTTGGCAGGTCATGATAGACTATCACAATCATGTAAGAGTAACTGGAAATGTAAGGGAGGCTAAAGTTAAGGGAGTGCAGAACTTATCAAATGATCTTTCCACAGAGAGGATGGACCAAAAGGGGGACTGTCTGGAGAATTACCACTCTGGCACCTTCCACTGACAGATTTGAAGGTGGTCCAAGAAGGAAACTGATTAAACTTTAAATTGCTGTGGGATTTATATTAATGATGTAGGGCTGCATATTGAAAGTGCTACCCAATCTTTATTGCCTAGGTGAAATATTTATTTTATAATTGCCTCCCTGTAGTTCCTGCCTTGTGCACATCTCCTGGGATAATTGACTTCCAATTAGCCAATCAGAAAAAAATGGCAATAAACAAATGCCTGTAATCATTAAATCCATTATGAGTATCTTTATCTTTCTGACTATGTAATGCATTGTTGCAAGTTAATAAATAAAGATACGTAACTGAGAATGTGAAAGGGCTGCTTCAAGAATGTTACAGGCCTTTTGATAAAGTGGGTTGAGCACAGATAAGAGAATGAAAATGGTGGACTATACGGGAGTAGACATAGACTTAAGGGAAGGACAGTATAGCTGGCTCTTTACCTAGGAGAGATCTGTGCCTGAGCTCAGACAACTGATTGTGGGAGAAAGAAAAAAGTACTTTGAAACAGTTGGTGATTCTTTTACTTCTGGATGACTGGGAAGATATGTGGGGGAGGTGATTATCTTCAGAGAAACTTTTGCAGGGAAGAGGAGTATGACATGTAATACACCAATTGCACTTTAATGTATTAGCTTCAGTGCTGGACTGTAAAGGAAAGATCTTTGAGATACATCCTGAGAAGGAGCTAGAACCAATTATTTTCATACAGCTTATTTCTGGTTCCCTCTGTCTCTGTTGACCTTAATTTACAGCCATCACCCTTGTTCAGCTTGTTTCTGGTTCCCTCTGTCTCTGTTGACCTTAAGGTACAGCCATCACCCTTGTTCAGCTTGTTTCTGGTTCCCTCTGTCTCTGTTCACCTTAAGGTACAGCCATCACCCTTGTTCAGACCCTGCCCTCCCTCATATACTATTTCCTATGTGTGTGGAGGGGGGGGGGGCACCGGCTGAGCAGTGGTTGGCTGATCTCCCTGTGGATGACAGAGGGTTTCCTTTAATGCTATAACATTTCCATATCCATCATGAAATGCAACAGCAGTGATGTACACATTCTAACACAAGGACAGCTATTAGTTATACTTTTGTAGAGGTCTACTCTACTTGCTATTTCCCCCCAGCTTTCAGTAGGAGGAGAATACAGTAGAGCTTACCCGGCCCCCTCCCCCCACCAACAGTTCAATGAGCCGCTCAATCCCCTCTTCCTTCTAGGCCAAGCAATGCCAGCTGGCAGGGCACCTGACTGCTTGTGAATAACAGCACAGGAGGATGTGCTACCCCAACCCTGTAAGAGTGGAAACAACTACTGTCATTCTGAGAACCTCTCCTCTGTTCTTACAGTTATATTTGCATCCAGTAAGTAAGATGTACAATTTACTCTACAGGCCTCATAAATTGTGAAAGCAGGTAGTCCTTGACTGCCGTCAGCAAAGTCAGCCTTTCAGTGGTTCTGGACAAGTAACTATCCGGCTACTGCAGGACATGTTCAACATATACACAACTGCTACATGCCCCTATTTGATATCCCTTTCCCTTTCTATGTCTTTTTCTTGGTTGTTTTCTACATCTTTTCCTTGGTTTGTGCTAATTCCCTAATAGAAACATTAGCAGTCATTGCATCTATTTATGTGTGCGTAGGGGGGAGCATACTTCCTTGAATGACTGAAACCTTTCATCTAAATCAATTTATTCTTGCTATCATCTTCTTCATCACATGTTTTACAGTTATGCAAACTGCAGATGCTGGGATTTCCCACAGAGTGGTTTCTTGGTAATCTTTAAATGTGCTTCATTAGATTTTTGTAGTTCTGCTTTCATTTTTGCAGAGACACAGAACTGCAGACACAGAATTACAGATAGAGCAAACCACTGCATAAGTGCTATTCTTGTGTTTTGTTGTCTTTGCTGATTAGCAGAAGGCAGGCAAGGGTAATGAGGGGGGTCTTTGCGTTATAGTGATAGAAGTAATAAAGCCTACACTAAGTGTAGATGATATGCATTCAATAAAATTCTTATCACATTTTTTGTGCTTTATAATTACTCAGAAAGATTACACCAAGTGTCACTCAGAAAGATTACACTAAGTGTAGATGTACTTTACACTTTCTGATAACCTTTATGAATCCCTGTCTATATTTAAAGTTGCAAGAATATTAGTAGGAAAACTAAAATTAGGAGGAAGAAGGTGTGAGTTATGTCTGCGTTGTCTGTTCACTCAGAACAGTGTACACTTAGTGCAGGCTTTATTGAATCTGGCCAAGAGGTTATATCTTTTCTAAAAACTGAATGTCCCTCCAAGAAAGGTTCATTATAACATATAACAAGAAGGAAGTAGTTGTTCAGGACACAAGAGTTCAAAAAAAAGGGAAGGAAATGAAAGACCTACTCTCTGAAAACTCCAATGGCATGCAGTGTGGATGTAAAAGGCAAGTCACCAGAAAGTAGTTTGCATTAAATGGAAGGCATTGCCAGTGCCCGGACTTTTAAACATACTTTATTTTTTTAGTCACTGCTTTTGAGACTTTTTCACAGTGAGGCCCCTTGACTCCACAGAACAGCTCCTAAACCTCTGCTACATATCAAAAATGTACCCTCCCCAAACAAAAGAGCGTGGTGCACAGTAGTAGTGAAGTAAACTGTCGCTATTACCTTCCAGCTTATTAGCATAGCACCCAATCAACACGTGTATTCACAAACACACACACACACACACACACACACACACACACACACACACACACACACACACACACACACACACACACATAATAATTTATATTTGGTTCTGTTTTGTTATTACTAATTCACAAACAACTAAGTACGTTTTTGACTACTGTCATTTATAATGCAATTTAACTTTGTTACAGAACACTAACAGCATCTTAAATACGATGGCTGCACACCATCCCTTCCCTCACTTTCAAGCATGATTACTTACTCTAAGAACATGGTATCTTACCCCTTAAGACTGACCTCGTCATGTGAGACATTATGTTTGAAGTAATATTTGCATGAAGGTATAACATGAGCAAATTTATCATCAAGGCCACAAAAGTGCAGTCATATGATACATTTATAAATTTGCATACTTTTGCATTACAGCACATGTATGGAAATTTTGTAATATTTAACTTATCTGTTTCTAGCCTTAACTTTATAGGCACATATTTGAGGAAGCATCCTGTACTTCGAGATCGACTGTGAATGGAAAAATGCCACAAAGACATACTTTCATTACACTGTTTTATAAGCTCAGAGGGCTCACGGAAATTAAACCTAAATCCATCAGATCGATAACCTTTATGGGTTATACAAACACACCGCTTTTTTCACTTTTGTTCAAGTATTCCTATTCAGTGGCAGCACTAAATGTTACTAAGGTGTCATTTCATTTTTTGCTGCTCTCATTATATACCATAACAGGTATGAGTGTAACTCATTTATCAAGAGAGAGAGAGAGAGAGAGAGAGAGAAAGAAAAGACTTAAGCTATCTCAGTAACATAAAATTGATAAAGATGTGTTCAAAGGAGGGTACACAAATTAGTCTGTTTCTCTTCTCTCATTGCCTGTCTCTCATCTATTATTTCACACATCACATTTTTTGAGGATTTAGAAATGTCACTTCTGCATTCATGGTCATGTCAACACAGTTTACTATGCATGCTGGATGGGCCCAGAAGCTCGTTAACAATGCAAGCAGCAATCCAAGAGTGCACAATAAGCTTCTTCTTGTAATGGCTGCATTGCGGATCTGTGGGAAAATTGTTTTAAACCCACTCATGGCAGTAATAATGTACGAGCATCTGTTGTAAACAGCGAACAGTGAGGATCTAAGGTAGTCAGCGTGGAACCATACACACAGTTGGCAGTGATCAAGTGCACATCTATTGCTGCTGTAACTCAGGGATACATATACGCAGAGAAATTTGTTGTGGAAGGAAGTTGATGAAGTATGAGTGAGGTGGGAGGGTAGAGAACAAGTATAATGGACACAAGACTGCAAAGGGAGGTGGTGACAATCGGAGAAGAGGATATGAGACATTTAGACAAACAGCAAATTGAAGTACTTGAAGTTAAAACAATGTAAAAGGGTGGGATACAGAAAAATAACAAGCTGTACCGATTCAAACCAGTTATGACATCAGCAGAGTTTGATCACCATACCTGTACTTAAGGCAAATATCATGAAAAAAAAACTACATCCCTCAAGGGATTTGAACCCAGCACCATTTTCACTGATAATTGACTAAATATATTATTTTCAATCTGAGACATTGAATCAGTCATACTAAAGGTGTCAATGAAGTATATAGCAGGTAACTGCTACATATTTACAGAATGGAAATAGAAAAGTAAACAATTATAACCCCAAGGAGATTTGAATGCTGTACTCTCTTCACTGGCATGCGACCAATCACTTTGTTTACAAACTGAACAACTGAAGCAGTCACACTGAAGGTGCTCATGAAGCACATGGCAGGTGATTGTTACACGTTTTCATAAGGTCATAGGTTGTTACTAGGGAAATGACCTTTAGAGCCCTTACAACCACAGTCATGCACCCCAAACCATTTGGGTCCTGAGTATCATGGGTGTCTCTATGAGGAGGCATGTTAGCAGGAAGGTAACTAAGGATTTGTGTGTGGGGTGTTAATTAGGATAATCCTTTTCTTGTTGATGACCTCTATCCATAAGGGATATGGGAGTCAAACAAGGGGGTAAAGTTATGATTTTCCATCCAATTGTCAAGGCCCTATTTCAATATAGTCAAGGATAAACTCTTTTTTAAATGGATGGGAAACCTATTCCATAGTGCAGGAATCCTTTGGGACACATATCCGCTCTCCAGCATGTTCTGTTTATGCCACAAGAGAAGTTCAGATTCCTGAATCTAGTGTTTCTGGTGCTGCTTGTTTTGTGCATGTGCAACAGATCCATCAGGGCTAGGTCTTATGAAGCCCTGTAAGCCAGGAAACAACCCATCCCCTCTCAGCAGACTGTAGGAGACTGAATACAGAGACAGAGCCTTTCGGTAATGAGTGTAGGACAGGGTATTCATGTCCTGAATTTTCCGTTTGAGAAACACCAGAATAGTAACAAAAAAGTCAAAAAGAAAAAAACAATGAAGTCCTGAGGGGAGCTGAACCCTGTATTCTTTATACTGGTACTACAAATCACTTCAGTGAGAAGCTTTATCACTGAAGTACTCACACTGCACCTGTCAGTGAAGTGCATAGGAAGTGATTGTTGCATATATGCAGAATGGAAATGAACCCTAACAGGATTTAAACCCTATACTCCATTCACTGGTACTCCATAAGGCAGTTAGTTTACAATCTGAGCCACTTATGTAATCTAGCTAGATGTTTAAGCCTTACCGTATTTCATATTTGTGCACTACTGTGCAATGATACCACTACTGTGCAATGATACCACTACTGTGCAATGATACCACTACTGTGCAATGATACCCAGCTCATCTGTGCAACTGATGGCAGCTGAGGCAAATATTCTTAGCAGATGACAGCAATTGGATGCACATACAGATATACAAGGCAAAGTGCCATGTCTTGATGATTTTACATGGGTATTGACAATGCTCTTCACAACTAGCCATATACATTGCAATCCCAAAAAGTTTAGTGATTTAGAAGCCCTAAATGGGCATGCGTGTTGTGTGTGTATCTTTTTTTGACCAGGTTAAAGGCTGGAAATGAGAGTATAGGAAAGAGATGAAAACAGGAAGTAAGCAGATAGTAGAACACAAGATGAGCAAATAAGGAATGAGCGGGATGGAGGTGGGGTGGAAGGAAAAGACTTTTGGTGGGACAGGTGCCCAGTTTATATTTTTGAAGGGAATGATAAGTTGGGGAAGGAATTAGTGGGAGTAAGAGGCAAGTGAAAGGATTAGGTTAGACAGCAGGGTAAGACACGATATCAGACAAACATAGGGAAGACAATGGTGAGGGGAGGACTGAATAGCCAACAATAGTGGGTATAGACACAAAAGGGAGGGGATTTAAATGTGTTGCTAATGGTTGTTGTACTTACAGTATATAGGTGGTTCCTACCCTCTAACTTCATCATCACTTTGGTGTAGGAGGTCAAGATTGAGGCACCTCATATCACTGCAATGGTGACTGTATAGTCCCCCGTGTGTGGAATGTTAGTTGCATGGGTGGAAGCCTGGGTTAGACCATTCTAGGCTTTAGTCTTATACTGAGGACCTGTATAGTCCTCCTGCAACAGCCTTTGGCTGTAAACCTTATGACATAGAAAAAGAAAAATGCTGTCTCCTCTACACACCAGCTCTACATTCAAAAAGGAGCATTGCACTCTCCTTTTCCAGCCATGATGCCTCAGCTTGAGCAGTAATGCGCATCAAATGGCATCCCGTCTGTGTGACAGATGGCAACCTCAGAAAATAAAGAAACTCTATTATAATGATTCACAAAGCCATTTTAAAGTGTGGCTCATGGCAGTCTTCCATGCCAGCATTTGCTATACAGGCAACGTGCTCTAAAGAGACTCCATGTCTAGATGGTTATTTAAGGAATGACACCTCACGCCCCATATGATGGTTGACTGCGCATACACAGTGCTTCCAGCATGGACACAGACATGTGGACAGCATAAAGTAGGATTCTACAATACGTTTATCAAATGTCCTGGTTGTGCAAGTTGAGTGAGTCAGAAATGATAATGAGCTGAGCTTTAAAATACTGATCATGCTGAGACATGCTAACCTAGATGATGGAAGGATAATAAGAAGTGCACAGCCTCATCGTGATGTTGAAGAAAGCACAGTTGCCAGAGTTTGATTCCAGATAGTGTCTTCACAAGTGAGTATTCATCTGAGACAAGCACTATGGAACTATCCCTGACTGATGTTGGAGGTTTGTAGCCTCTGTCTACAGGCATTGTGACCACTTCATCCTCAGCACAGACCATGGACAAAGCCTGTATGCTGTGGATACCCAAGCAACCCAGACATCAGAGAGAGAAAAAGTTGGTAGGGACACTGCAGATAAGGAAAGTGTGCTAACATCCAGTACACAGATGTCTGAATCTGCCTCTAGAACTCATGGATAGAGAGGTCCACCCAGAAGGGTTGGTAATAATACTCACCGGAAACATGGAAGAGATAGTGACAGTGTTCCAGGGTGTGCATGCTATCCTATGGGAAAGCATGACCAATATGTGAGATTGATTGGACAGACTGAATCACACACTGGACTATGTGGTAGCTTCTCTGGCTCTCCTACTAGGAGTGAAGGGCTGTTCTTGGAGCTGGACATCTGCTATCACCACAGTTGTTAGCCAACATGGCATAGATGTACAAAATTCTGCTCCCACAGTGCTAGCACTTCCACAGTAACATCTATTGTAGAGGTGTCTGTTCCCAGAAGAGGCCATTCCAATTTTTGTAGCTATCTTTATGCTGGCATATCTTCTAACAAATGCTGTTCAAGGTCATATAGCACACCAGTATCTAGTTAGGGTCATGGTACAGCTATCAATGTCTTGGGAGTTACCGCAGTCCCAGCACATCACATACTCATCCAATGACACCACTTCTTTTTGACATTAACCTATGCATACCATTTATGACACATCATCTAAATTAACTTTTTATTTTTATACTCTTCAGCGCTAACATTCACATACTCTCCTCTGAAAGATATCCACTACTGTACTCCTTTCTCCTCTTCTGCAAATGATAATAACTGTGCCCTGCTCTTTGTACACTGTTACTTGGGTTGCCTATGCCTGATGTACAGCGTGGCCAGTCTATGCATGAGTAAGCACAACCTGGTGTTGGTTTTGCATGCATCATTTTTAATGTAGTGTATCTGCTTAACTATTGTTTACTATGTCATGAAGCTATTTACAATCCGCTGGCTTCTTTCCCTGTGTCATCGCATACTGTGTCCACTTTTGTCTGACATGATGATCCCTGCTGTTGGCTCCTCATCTGAGTCTCATTGACTCAGCCTTCACTGCCTGTTTTGCTGGGAATTACTGACTCTGCAACAGCCCATCATGCTGTAACTGTTTCCTGAGAATAATATTGTGCAAAACTGCACACACAATCAGTATTTTGGCACACATGACAGGGCCATGCTGCAGGGCACCTCTGGATGTATCCAGATAGCAAATGTGTGCCTTCAGCATGTGCTCAGTAATATTTTTGATGTGTGATAGTTCATAGTTGTACCCATAGTCTGTTTCTTTATGTGGATATATTATGGGTGTCATAAGACAGGGTTCCTGGCCATAGACAGCATTGCCAACAAGATGCTTCTGTGGGAAGTCACCACTCACAAACTGTTGATACAGGTCGTATGTGCCATATGTGGGAGTCATGAAAACTGCCTGGGCTACTTGCACACACATCAAAGAAAATACCCTGTGCATTACAGACTGCCTGGCAGTTAATGGAGTGATATCCTTTGTTGTTCACATTCCTCCTTCTCAGTTCACCAGGTGGGGGCCTTTATTTCAGTGTTGGTACAACTTATGACCCCCAGTAAATCAAGGAAATTGGATAAATCAAAGAAATCCCATATGATGTTGACTCCCTCCTGTGGGGTATGTGAGAATCACAAATATTCCACCATATGCTGAAGAATGGTATAGAGAAAACAATGGAGTATTCTTGGGGCAGATGCTTGAGATGCCCCCACTGTATCTCCAGTAGGTTGCTGAAAGATCTCTGTAGCTAATGTGCGTAAAGCCACACATATCTTGATAACCACTGAAGTAGGTATTCTATGACTCCCACGGGGCTTCAGAAGAGACCAACACATTTGCTGAGTCTGTTGCATGGTGTCCCTGTCAACACAGTACTAGTACACAATGCTGGTATCATGGAGGGCATAGGTTCATAGGTTCATAGGTTGGTACTAGGCTATCAGCCCTAGGGCCTATACAAGCCTAGCCATAACAATTCCCTGGCTATTTCTTCCCACATTATTTACTTTCCTGGACCCCTGTCTAGCAGGGCGACTGACGTGATCCCTGGGGTGAATTTCCTTTCTCCCATCCAATCGTCAAGGTTCCTCTTGAAGAGGCATGAAATGCTAAGCATGATCAGATTATGCTATGCCTCTGGGGGTGATGTGGTGCACCATCAAGCATGGCAGCTGCAATGAGAGCCTCCTCCAAATACACATTTACAATGGCTGTGACAACCGCTAACATAATTACACTGTTTACTCCATCTGAACAGGGACATACAGAAAGTTCAAATATACTGCAGGGGCAGCTCTATTGCACTGCATTTAAACATTTCTGAATAACTCCACCATCTTGTTTTGCCTCATTATCATACAATGTCTCTGTCTATATGATCATTAACATGTACTGTAACTAACCGTGTTATTTGGCTTAGCCATGTTGTGTAGCTTAGTTTTCTGAATTGCACACTCCCTGTCTATGTCTCATCACATAATTCACTTATCAGAAGTGTTATGCATCCATCCCAATATTATTTTTCCAAGCAAACTGGTACATTTTTTGTTTCATTTATTTATTTATTTATTTTTATCCAGTGGAGTGCTTCAATGAGACTGGACAAAACTAGCATGTTATTGTCTCATACATCGTGCAGCTGGCCTGGTTGGAAATACTATTGCATGGCCAATTACCACATTTTGTAAGAGCCAGGATGCCATTAAACTTTCACTTTTCTCCAAAACAACAGGCAAGACCTCGGGAAGAAAAATGATTATAGTCACTTTCACTGTTAATATGTTCTTTCTTTTTATTGAATCATCTAACATCCAACAGTGTGGATGAAGAAATGTCTATTTTGGAAGTCTTTACCCTAGCTGTTACTGGAATTTCTCTCATCTTTAGTATTCCCTGTCAGCTACACAACTCACTCAGTCCACCTGCAAGTAATGTCAGTTATAGGAGCATCTGCAATGTCTACAAGTCCCTGAGTTCAAGTCCAGCTGAAACTACCCAAGCTTTTCAGTGCCAAAGGATATATCACTGTCTTATAATACTATGCTTCATTTTGAATGACTGCAAAATCTTTAGTCCCAGGACTCAATAAAGATTTTCCATACTTGCTACTCTATCTTTTATATGTTCAAAGTATTATTGCTACTTGTCTGCTGTCATTACTGCTGTCTAATAACAGAGGGCTTTCACTCCCTTATACTGGGTGCTGCCTAACAATATATCTATTTTTCTATTAACTGTCATTTTCAACCTTTTACAACCACATTACCAGTGGCACTTTCCAGACCCCACTTAGTACCCCACACCATCCACTAAAGGGGACTCCCCTTTCAAAGGACATTTTCAGTAACCTCATCTTTTGTTCACGTAGTGGGAAGAGGCAGAAGGTCAGGCACCAATAGACAAGAGTCATATTTTTTGCTTAAATGCTTGACTGTATTCCCTGTTGGCCAGTAGGCATGGTGCAGTACCCACTACACTGAGCCCAGTGGAGTTGCATATTTCCACAGATTTAGTTAAGCTCAGTGGCTTCTGATTGCAGTACATATGCCATCTTTATCTCACTGTCTCTGTCATTGTGCCTTGCAGGCTCCCTATTCAGTTTACAGCACCTACCGACCTTTTGTTGTGATTTTTTTCCTCCACAGAAGCAGTCCAATTGGTTTTTTACCTTAACCAAATCATTTCATTCCAAGATTCTCAAAGCTGTGGCCCATTCATTCCTGCCAACGTAGTGCAATCAGCTCATTCATTATCCAGCAGCAGAAGTCAGGTGGTAGAGATTGGTTCAGACTTCTGGTCTTACATAGCAGCCTGCCCCTCCAATTGTGGAGCACCGCCCTCCCTCACTGCAGCCCTCTGAGTTCTGCTGTGTGCTGCCAGTCACTAGGAGCATCCCTCTGCACGCTCACTCAGCTATTTGCTTATGTACAAGGCAGATTGTGCACATAGACACATGCTCCACACATGCAACATGCAGTACTACCACTATGTATCAAACTAGTGGAAGCCAGAGCCACATCCTTCCCTTCCCTGCCCATCCAGGTTGAGCAAGTTGTCAATAGCCACTCACACTCAATCCCCTAGCCATCTCAATCAGGTGCTCAGGCTATTAACAAAACTCATGTTGTTTTGGACCATAGTCAAGGTTTTATTCCTCATGGAATCAGAGGTGGCTGACAGGCCTCTGTTTTAGGTCCCTTGTTTCTATATGCACAGACCCATTTCACTAGTATATTGTCATTGATCCATCTGTCATATGTTTCTCAATTCCTTAGAAAGATGTCTTTCACTTCTCATTGGTTCTTGCTGTTCCTAATATATAAATTGTATTGTTATACTAGAGTTACTGTGAATAGAAAGGAAGTTTTTACATAACAAATGAAATAGATCCCACAGATGTTTCTGTAAACTCTCTAAATGGTTGGCTGCTAAGAAGTGGTCTATAACAATACCAATTTCTCAAGTGGGAGAGCTATTTTCTCATTTTGTTCCCCCTATCCTTCTTGGGAGAGAAATTTTCAGTAAGAAGTTAATTCACCACAAGACCTCCCCAATGAAATAAAAAAAAAACACTGAAAAATGGAGTTACTCCTTTTTCCATGATGTAATTCTGACTGAACCAAAGTATGTATATCCTAAGTTGGGTTGCCTTTGCATACAAAAGGAAAAGAAGAAATTCTGTTTTTGTTCATGAGATAAAAGCTGCTTAGATAATCCTTTTTTCATAATGTATGATTCTGTATAATTATTTTGCCTCATGTTTCTGCAGTTTTTGTTTCTGTACATGGAAATGTCCAAAGTAAAACCCATTGTACACATACACATACATATTTTATGCTGTATTTGTGCCACTTGTATACCTCAAAATGTTCTTATTGCTTGAGCTAATGACTCAGGACAAAAATAAGAATAACTGAAAGGAAAACAGGCATTTCTATCAAGAGTCTGTTTTAATGAGTAAGATAAAAAAAATATCAAACTCAACTTCAGTACCTTTTTGAATCCATGTGTAATGGGCTCAGGATTTGATTTACTTTAACTTGCATATCAAATTGCTACATAAGCTTGGTGCCGCTCTCTTAAATTTAACTGATTATCCAGCACAGGCACACAGTTCTTAGACTTTTTAACATTTGCCAACAGAATGAAAGCATACCTCATAGCATCAGATGCTTGTTTGACCGATTTGAAACCATTAATCATATTGGATTAGTCTTATTTTAATTAATTCCAGCATACCCATCCATAGTGGAGCATAAACTGAGTTACATGACATGTAGACCAAAACGTTTTACAGTGGATGAAGGATACAATCCAAATCCAAAATGAGAATAAAACAAATGTCCAAGTTGGCTGAAACTATGTTTATTAATATGTGACTTAAAATAAAAAAAAAATAATAAAACTTGGTAAGTACTTTCGTAGTCTCCCAGCTTCTTCAGACCATAAACACAAAACATACAATACTAACGGAGACTTTAAAAGAAGCACAAACCAATAAAAAAACAGATAGTAAACACAACTAAAACAAAGGCCAATAAAATCAATGGAACAGTGGTCTTTTCTTAAGAACCAGTTTTAAAGAGATATGGTCATTAAGACCAGGACTACAGTTAGCTCAAAAATCTATTATCCAGCGTAATTCACTGTATTCAGTCCTATTACACAGATCTCCTTCTCTGATGTTATCTTTGAGCAAATCTAGAACCAGAAATTTAAATGAATGTTCACCACCATTTTCTAATACATGCTTAGCGAATGCACTAGTAGATTTCTGATTCCTAACATCATTACAGTGCTCTAAGATCCTCTCTTTTAAAGTGTAATTTGTTTTTCCTATATAAAATCCTTCACAGTTCATGCAGTGTGCTAAATAAACTACATTCCTGCTCCTGAAGTTAGCATAAAAATTAAAATAAATATATTTCCCTGTCCTAGGGTGTTGGATGCAAATTACACTCCATATAGAGCTGCAAGCTTTACATGAATGGCAAGGTAAAGTTGCCAGCTGATTTGATCTAATTCTATCAACAGAAGATTGTTGTTTATAACAAAGGTACTACTTAAGGGTTTTGTTGTTCTTAAATACAAACTTCGGTGCTGAACCTAGTCTGTCTTTAAGGTCATTGTCCGTCATCAAGATAAGCCAATTTCTCCTAATCATGTCACAAATCATGTCCACATCATGTTCTGATTCATAGATCTAATTTATTGATCTGTATCTCACTTAGCTGAAAAATAGGATTTAACCTTGGTCTGCCTAGTGCAACATACATCTTCTATTGTTCTGTTAATCTTAGAGTGACAGTAGCTTCTCTCTAAAGAATCTTGTCTTAAAGATCCTAAAGCTGCATCCAGTATGTCATCTTTATCATGTAATCTCATAACCCTGATGATCTGACCTTTCAAATCGTTCCTAGGAAATTGTCAGGGTGCATACTGGTTTTATGCAACAGATTATTCTTCTTACAAGATTTCTTATATACACTGATGCTTAATTATCCCATCATGTCTCTGTGTATGGTAACATCAAGAAAATATATACTATCATGAAACATATGTGTACTAAACGTAAGATAGGCAGTAGTATCATGAAGATAAGTCACAGAGTCCATCAATGCCTGTTGTGTCCCTTCCCAAATAAAGAACACATCATCCACAAAATGTTTATAATATTGAACATGTTCTTTAAACATATCACTACCAAAAACTTCTCTAGCTCCCACTGTGCTAGTACTACATTGGCATAAGAGCTCACATAGGCAGTTTCCATGGCAATCCCAACTTTCTGCAAATAATAATCTTCCCCAAAACAAAGAAGTTATTTTCCAAAATAAGTTTCAGTAATGAACAAATTAGCATTACCTTACCATTAGAAAATGTAGTCTGTGTAATCAAAAAAGATCGAACATTTTCTATACCTAGACCTTTTGGGATCACAGTGAAAAGTGACTGAACATCCATTGTAACAAACATCATCTCTGAATTAAAACACAGTCCCCTTGACCACATATAAAGATCATTAAGAAAGTATTTAGTATCTTTTAAAACACTATCAATAGTCCCCAGGATAGGTTGCAGGTGTTTTTCAACATATATAGAAATTTGCTCATTGAGCCAGCCACGATCCAATATTATTGGGAGCATGGGTGGATCAGCAGTGTTCTTATGTATCTTAGCCAACCCATAAATAATTGGCATAACAGGGAATTCCAAGTAATTAAACGGCTCTAAACTAATAAGATTTGCAAAATGCAGATCAAATAGATAACTGTAGCTCCTGCAGCACTCACTGGTAAACCCTAGAGCTTTCCAGCAAATTCCAGCATTTGCATAGTCTCAGTGAAGCATAAGAGTGGGTCAGCAAACTCAAAGCATGGGCCATCACCCAGTTTAATTTACATCTGTCGCAATTGTGGTGGAAGTCATGAATCTAAAAGGGAGAAATGTTTAGCTTTTGGTTAGCAATGCCACAAATGCAATACATGAAATAATTTCAAATGGTTTTGTAAATCAAACAGCCCACATTCTTTTATTAGAAGGGAACATTTTAAGAAATACGTTGATCAATTAGAGAGCTGCAACCCTACTCTATGTGGATGGTGTGTCAGTGCTTCATGAAACGGTCAATGCAGTAGATTTAAGGGAAAAAAATTAAGTATTTTATACTGTTCGTATAAATGGTAAATCCATGGAGCTCAAAGTTGACACAGGTTCCAAGTGCAATTTTATGTCAGCAGAAACATTTACTAGTGTATGTCATGGTGAAAGTCTTGATTTGGCAAGGTGTGCAAAGCTTGTTGCTTATGGAGGTGAAGAAATTCAAACCGAAGGCTCAATAGTGCTTTCATGTTACTCTGCTGGAAGAAGCTACAACTTGTTATTTTATGTGGTCAAGAGGCATGTTCAGTCATTATTAGGGCTCAGAGATGGGACTGATTTAATTTAATAATGAAGTCCATCATGTTAGCTTAAAAGACGACTACTCTAATTTTGCCCATTACATTTTTTCCACCTATGCTGATTTTTTCAAAGACAAATTAGGGCAGCTTCCAGTTGTGTACTCCATGAAGTTAGACCCAGAGGTCAGTCCATTTATCAGGCCAGCTCATAAAATTTCAGTAGCCATGCATGGCAGAGTCAAAACCGAGTTAGATAAAATGGTGGGACAAGGTGTGATTTGTCCAGTTGCAACTACAACTGAATGGGTATCTTCCATAGTGGTAGCTCATAAGAAAAGGTCAGATGACTTCAGAATATTTATTGATCCACAAGATTTGAACAAAGCATTGAAAAGACTCCATCAACCAATGCTCACAGTTGAAGAAGTTGCAGCCTTGATGCCAAATGCCATTGTTTTTCTGTCTTACATGCAAATAGCTAATTTTTCAAATTCAGCTTGACAAGAAATCATCATTGCTCACTACATTCAGTACTCCATTTGACAGGTGCAGATTTTTGATAATGCCATTTGGGATAAATTCTGCAAGTGAAGTCTTTCACCATGCAATGGAGCAATTTTTTTCTGGGTATCCTTGTGCTATTATAGTAGACGACATACTAGTAGGAGGTCATGTTGAAGTAAAGCATGACAGAAACCTCAGAAAAGTTCTACAAAGGCACAGAAGTTACTTATGCTGGTAATTTATTTACCAGTTTAGGCTTACAACCAGACCCTTCAAAGCAAACAGCCATTCTCGAGATGCCAGCTCCAGACAATGTTCAAGCTCTGCAAAGTTTTCTTGGCATGGTTAACTATATAGGCGCGTTCATTCCAGACTTGAGCCAGCTATCAGCAACACTCAGAGAGCTGACACATAAAGATGTATCCTCGTCTTGGTTAGAGAAACATCAAAGAGCATTTGATGTCCTGAAACAGAGTATTGCTAGTCCACCAACTCTCAGATACTATGATGTCCACAAACCAGTTACTCTTTCCTGTGAAGCCCCGAAATTTGGTCTTGGTGCAGTCATTTTCAAAAGGAGCGACCTGTTCCCTATGCATCTAGAACTCCTACCCAAACTGAAATGCATTATGCCCAGATCAGAAAGAGCTTTTGGCAAATGTGTTTGCATGTTCAAAGTTCCATGATTATGTTTATGTTAGACCTATCTGGATTGAAAGAGACCACCAACCTCTAGTCACTATCTTGAGAAAGCCTATGCATTCAGCTCCAGCCTGACTACAATGTATGATGTTGAGACTGCAAAGGTATAATTTCAATCTTGTCTACAAGAAAAGCAAACTTTTTTTATCTTGCTGATACCTTATCCAGATCACACAGAAACATCACAGAACAGCATGAGCATGAGAACCTTGAGATGAAGTCATGGAAATGAGAAATTATTCTTCCACGCCTCTTGATGAGTTGAGAGATCACACAGCCACAGATCCAGTTTTACAAAAGCTCATCCACTTTATCAGTCAAGGATGGCCATGAAAGCAATCTAGTTTACCTCAAGAAGTCCAACCTTATTTTCCATACAGAGATGACATTTTGTCTAACAAAGGTATCATTATGAAAGGTCCAAAAATAATTGTTCCAAAGTCTTTGCAACAAGCGTACATTACTATCTTGCATTGTGGTTATCTAAGAACGACTCTACCAAAAGAAGGGCGAGAGATCTAGTATTTTGGCCTTCTATGTTTACAAGACATTGATAAAGCACTTTCATCTTGCTCCATATGTAATAGGACAAAGCCACATCAACAGAAGGAACCACTTCAGCTAAAGCAGATTCCTGAATTACCTTGGTTGACAGTAGCCATAGATATTTTCAAGTGGAATGGTCAACATTATTTGGTATTAGTAGACTCTTATTCCAGTTGGCTCAAGATTGACCTTCTTCCCAATCTAGCATCCAGTACTGTCATTACTTAGATGAAGCATCATTTTGCATTACATAGTAGTCTGCACAAAGTTATTTCTAACAACAGCACACAGTTTACAAGCCAACAGTTCAAAAGATTTGCTGCAGAATGGGACTTTACTCACGTTACAAGTAGTCCAGAGAACCTGCAGTCAAATGGTTTGGCCAAACGTGCAGTTCAAAGTGCAAAACAGTTACCTGAGAAGTCAAAACAAGATAATAGTGATGTTTTCCTGAATCTCTTGAATCTCAGAAATATTCCTTGTGATAAACATCTTGGTTCACCTGCTCAGAGACTTCTATCGAGACAAACCAGAACCACATTACCAATCAGTAGTCAATTGTTGGCTCCATGTGTCAAGAACAACAGATCAGTGAAAGTCAATCTGTTGATGAAACGCCTAACCCAGAAGTCCTACTATGATAAAACCAGTAAACTGCTCAGTTCATTACGAAAAGGAGAACTGGTAAGGATGCAAATGTCCAAAGGTTATGATCGGATTGATGTCGTAAAGAATATTTGCCCAGAACTGAGATCATACAGTATGGAATCACAAGGAGCAGTCTTTAGGTGGAACTGGAAACATTTGAAACTGGTGTCCGAGCCTATACCACAGCACATAGCCTGTGAGAAAGACTCTTTATCTCAGAGTGAGTTGTTGGTGTTCCAATTCCAAAGGACGTTCCAGAGGACATTCCCATTCCTGTGATGAATCCAGAAGTTCCTGATATGAGTTGTGCACTGAAGACTGTCCCTGTTGCTAAATTTGGTCCAGATTGTTATGTTATGAGATATGGTCACATCTCTAAACCCTGTAGCAGATATGAAGCAGCTTGGACATGAATTGTGTTTTGTTTCTAATGTATATAGTAATGCCTGTCTAGCTCTAATATTGTTTTTACAAAGAGCAATCTTTTTAAGAAGGAGGATGTAGATCAATGTGTGTGCATGTACCTTTAAGAAGTTATCTGAGGGCTTGCACAAGTATCAATACAGAGCACGTGCAAGTCTGACTGCCATTTTGTGGATAGCTGTTGAGATGTAAGCATATATGTAAGTAAGGTCTTTCTGTTAACCAGTTTGTTTGTATTTTATGATGCAGCTATCCATCCTGATGTATTTCTATGCATTAAAGCATCTTAACAAAATACCTTGCCTGCTTGTCATCTATGTTAGAGAGCGAGAGAGAGATGAGTGACACAGGTGTTTTTGCAGGAGGGCTTTCTGCCTACATTCCCCACACCACAAATGCATTTTTAAAGGTACTAACTCTGAGATTGGATAAAAGTGGGGAAACAACACATTTCCATACCCTCACTACTGCATGGTCTTAGAAAATAACCCCAATCTAGCTGTACTACAGTGTTACTAACCTTATCCACCATAGACTAAATTTATAAACTAAATTTAAATGATGTCTCTAAACATACCCTGCCTACCTTATGTAATTATGCATTCAAACTGACTACCCCCTCACAGGTACTGATGAACCGATCTACCAGTATAATTTTTCAGATTAAATGATCTCCCCTTAAGGAGCATTCAACAAACTAAAATTACTCCTTTACTCAGTATTAGTAAGTGGAAATAGTTGGAGGCATAAAATGCATATTCAAAAAGGTTTTTGATGTGTGCACTATTTACCAGTAGCAATGACAAAGTGAGGCTGGGAGTATACGGCAAATAATTAAGGAGTCGTTTATTACATACATCGCTTAGTAGTAATAGTATTGCGGGAATAAGGCTGGAGGCATATAGCACATAAGCAAGGAAGTGTTTAACAATCACATCAATCAGTAATAAAACTGAAGAAGTGAGGCTGTAGGCATACATTCCCTATTCAATAAGAGTTTTTCATCACATATCACTTAGCAGTAGCAGTAAGGGAGTACGGTTAGTGCCTAAGCAAGGAATTGTTTAGTAAATATATTATTCACTAGTAGTAGCAGTAGTGAAGGAGTAATGCTTGAGTAATGTAATACATACTCAAGGATGTGTTTGGTAATATCATTCCTTAATAATAACAGTACGGTGGATGCTGAAATAAGTGTTTAATATATACAACACTTTGTAGTAAAGAGGGAATAAGCGATGCTAGAAGCATGTGTTGAATTCTGAAGGAAGTATTTTGTAAATAGATTTCTTAGTAGAAGTATTGAAGAAGTGAATAAAGGGGGGCTAAAGAACAAAGTAAAGTGTTCAATGTATACAGCGTTTAGAAATAATAATGAAGGAGTGAGGTTCAGTATATATACCACATACTTAAGGCAGTGCTGAGTACATGTGATATCAAGCTCTAGCAGCAAAGGAATGAAGTTCAGTGTATACACTGCGTACATAAGACAGTGTTTAGTACATGCAGTATTTAGCAGTTATAATGAAGGAGTGAGGGTCTGTGCATACAATGTTTAATTAAGCTAGTTTTCAGTACATGCACATTTAGCAGTTGCATCATATGAGTTAACGAAGCTAAAAGTATGTAATGCATACTCAAGGATTTGTTTAGCAGATGGAGTATTTAGCAGATGCAATCAAGGAATGAGTAATTCTGGAGGGATGCAGTACATAATTAAGGAAGTGTTTAGTATCTAGTAAAGAAGGAATGAGAGAGGCTGGTGGCATGCAATAAGATGTCTAGTGCAGTATTTAGGAGTACTGATGACATAATGACCAAGGCTGAAGGTATGCATTACAACTTGAAGGAACTGCTTTTAACTTATAATAATCAGCAGTAATGGGTGAGTGAGTGAGTGAGTGAGTGAGTGAGTGAGTGAGTGAGTGAGTGAGTGAGTGAGTGAGTGAGTGAGTGAGTGAGTGAGTGAGTGAGTGAGGTTGAAGAATGTACTGTAGACTTGAGTCATTTACTAAATGTATTCCTTATGAAGAGGAATAGTAATTCATTTATTAGTAAAGCTGCAGGCATAAAATGAACAGTTTTCTGCAGCAGATGATAAATAATAAAGCTAAAACCACTAAAAAAAATCTAAAGGCCTGAGATGTCAGTTTTGGCCTTGGCAATTGCAGACATATGTCACTTTGAAGGCACAGTCTGTAATCTTGATGGAGTGCTATAGTGGTGGCTTTGGTTTTACTAGCTTTTATTTAAAGAGATACTGATTTAGTTTCAGTCAGAACATCATGGAGAAGGGAAGAAAATGACTTTGGTCAACAGACTCGTCTAAAAGGCCACTGTCAAAGAAACAGTCACATGTGGGCCAAGTGTGAGGGCAGGGAGTTGATAAAAGCAGAAAAAGGAAAGGCCAATGTTTTGACTCTTGAGAAACGTGTTTAATAATGAAAATGCATGGGAATGGTTACATTATCCTTTACTGTAGGGAATTAACTGAAATGATAATTTCAAAATTGTCTAAATGGGCTTTAAACAAACCCATTTTTTTAACTCTTGCATGGATAAGGTGTTATTTACTAAGTAGGATGTTTTTTTATGTTCATAAACAATACCTCAGTGAGTTTCCCCTGTGTCAACGTCACAGGAGCTGGTATAGATCCAAGCCAAACACAGTAGTGTTGTAGCCCTTTCAGAAACTATGATGTTTCTGAAAGAAAATTAGAATGTTTTGGGAGGCAAACATTTCTAAGATCATGAAGAAGAGAAGAAGAAGGGAAATGGGAGCTTATATCAAGGGGATGGTGGGGTTATCATCTTTAAGGAGCAGCACAACCAAAATTTTATTCTTCAAGAAAATGATGTTTCTTAAGATGTAGGCAGACAATCTAGTAAAATGAGCAGACAAAGAAATGACTGCATGTTTTGGTTAATTTGCAGGCCATCAGCAAGGGGGACATCCTTTCTGGTGAAATAACAAGAGGACTATGAGCAGAACCTCAGTATATTTTTTCTAAAGTCATCATCTTCTTTCGGCTGTTCCCATTAGGGGTCACCACAGTGGATCATCCGTTTCCATTTCTTCCTGAACTCTGCATCTTGCTCTGTCACACCAACCACCTGCATGTCTTCTCTCACCACATCCATAAACCTTATCTTAGGCCTTCCTCTTTTCCTGTTACCTGGTAGCTTCATCCTTAGCATCTTTTTCCCAATATACTCAGCATCCCTCCTCAGCACATGTCCAAACCAATGTATTCTTGCCTCTCTGGCTTTGTCTCCAAGCCTTCCAACCTGGGCTGACCCTCTAATATACTTATTCCTAATCCTGTCCACCCTCATCACACCCAGTGCAAATCTTAACATCTTTAACTCTGCCACATCCGGCTCTAACTCCTGCCTTTTTGTCAATGCCACTGTCTCCAACCCATATAACATAGCTGGTCTCACTACCCTCTTGTAGACCTTCCCTTTCACTCTTACTGGTACTAGTCTGTCACAAATCACTCCTGACACTCTTCTCCACCCACTACATCCTGCCTGTACTCTCTTCTTCACCTCTCTTCCATACTCACCGTTACTCTGAACTATTGACCCCAAGTATTTAAACTCATCTACCTTCGCCACCTCTACTCCCTGCATCCTCACCATTCCTCTATCCTCCCTCTCATTCACACACATATATTCTGTCTTAGTCCTGCTGACCTTCATTCCTCAAGTATATTTTTTCTAAAGTGAAAAAGAAAATCAGAGAGTTGCTCATGGTGACAAGAGTAGAAAATGGGAACAATGTATAGGAGGTCCAGGCCTTAGAGAAAAGCAGCTCTGAAAATGCTGGCAATTGTTATTGGGTTAGTGTTGATAATATCATTAACTTTGATGTGTAGTATGATTTATTTTTATAGTCAAGTGCTTGTTAGTGCATTATAACTCACTTTGCTAATGTTCCTTTTAGGATTTTGTTTTTTGAGTTTTTAGATTTTTTTCATTGATAGATCTACGTCCAAATTTACAATAATTTTGGGTAGTATTAAGTGTCACCGATATTCACCTTTATTCACAGAGTTTTATGCATATAATTACTGACAATATTCTTCCCTTCATATTGAATGTATTACGAAAATATACTGTCTTTTCCTATGTACATATTTCCTCCAGTTTTCTCTGCTGCTCTAATAAACTTAAGGGTCATGAAACTTGAGCTGGTAATAATGTCATTTATCAAAAATGTTTTAATAAATAGCAGTTCATCAAACACAGTACAGGGACATTATAGCCCACAAGTGTATGTTGGTATATGCCTTTTGACACCTTACACTTTCTACGCTTTGCCTAAGATGTGGAGTTATAATATATAACAAAAACAGGTACTGCAGATGAAGCTCAAAGTAGTACCCTTAATTATCTAGCATAATAACATGACCCTGATATTTTAATTGGCTCTTGGTGCATTCCAGAAGAAAGCTATTACAACAATAACCAATGACTAGGTGTGGTATATTGAAGATTTACCCACGGTTGGTGTGGTTTAATCACTCAGGCTATTATACAATGATATTATTAAAGAAAAAAAATTACTTGATTTTCTTAAATAAAGTCTTTGTATAATGGTGCCATGGTGTTCTTCCAGGTTGTTTCTGCATCCTGTGTCATTTTTTATATACTGTGCATGTGTATGGGACTTACATTTCCACACTTACACAGTACATCAGTGCTGTGGAAAGCAAGCAATGGAGATTGAAAGACCTATGTTGCATTTTTTTTTTTTTTTTTAATTGTGACATTTGGACAGTTTAGAGATATGAAAGAGGGCAAAAAATACATGGAAAACAGGTACATATCTTTAGTTTTGTATAATGTACCTGATTTTCCTTCTATTTTCTCTGCTGTCTGTACTTATCTCTCAACCTCTTAGCTTAAGAAAACTGGAAAGCATTGGCCTATATTAATAGAAGAAAGTCTGGGTGAACGGACTTTTTTCTATTGGTATATGCTCGATTCACAATGTGCATGCTGGTTGGGCTGATCAATCAGCATGCAAATTCTTGAATATTAATGACCTGTCATTCTATAATATGTAATAATTTCCACTGCTATTGTATAGTTCTTTCTGAAAAGTAAAGTAAAGAGTCACCACAGGTCAGACATTAAAGATTTACAGTAGCAGTTTTAATTCATATGACAACACAAAAACAAAGATGGTAAAAAAGTGACATTGCCTGCCACTGTTGGTGACTGTCAGCTTCCAGTTAATTTGTTTTTAAATGCCATGATCATACACTGTATGCAAGCTAAAACTCTTAAAACAATTAAAAAATCTCTGAATTCCAATTAAAACATCAAATTTACGCTGCAGTTTGCTGTGTTCAGTAAAAGCTTGTATATGTATCCATCCTGCTGTTAATGTATGACAGCTGTCATTGAACTGTCTTTCATCTGCAAGTGGTTATTAATTAAAAGAAAAACAAGGACCACACCCCTCCCATAGCATGGTATCATAGCGATAATCCAGTGAATACAGGTATGGATTTTGGCCAGGAAATTTAGTGTCCTGGACTTCACCCTTAGGACCAAGACTTACCATTCAAGAATAAATGCCACCATAATCCACACCCCTGCCATGGATTAGTGCCTACTTAACTCCCTGATCTACAGTAAATACAGGGTGATAATTTGTTTTTGCTCATGCATGCTGCCTGCATTGTCACAAATATCAGTATGCCATTTGATGTGCTGCATGTTGCCACATTCTGCACCTCCCTCCAACTCCTTCATTCCTCTGTAAAGGTAATTGTTCACCAGTTTAACTAAGTTTAAATAATTTTCAAAGAAATCTTAAATATAATCTCCAGAATTTATTGGACTTTGTTAATAACATAGTTCCTGCATTTTTTACCTCTTCAAAGACCCTCCCAATCACTTCACTGGTAATTAAATCACTTTGCCTTGTGATTAGTTCTTTTATTTCATTGATACAACCTGTTTGGAATGGCAGAGTGACTCATAAATTAATATGGGTGTCTCACAGTAGCTGGTTCTCCATTTGGTTCTTGGTTGATGTGCTTCCTGTGGGGAGTCTACATCTGTCCCAATGTCCACATGTGTTTTTTTCCAGGTACTGTGTTTTCCTCTCACAACCCAAAGATGTGTCCTTCATGAACTGGTATTTCTCAAACTGCCCATAAGAGTGTGTCTGTGTGTGTGTGTGTGTGTGTGTGTGTGTGTGTGTGTGTGTGTGTGTGTGTGTGTGCGCGCGCGCGTGTGTGTGTGTGCTGTATGAGAATGAGTGTGAGAATTAGTGCTTCATGTCATGTACCCTATATAAGACTAGTTCCTCTGCCTTGTACTCTGTGTATGCTGGGATATATTCTGGCTGACCCATGATCCTAAATTCAGTTAGGTCAGTAATCAGGAAACAAATGAATGAATGAATGACTATAACCTGTTTGTTAAAAAGTAGACAACATCAAAGTTTGATAACATTTGTCAGCGTAGAGAATGATCTACTCGGTTAATAGTCCTCTACAAGTATATGAATAATGGCGCAGTAGATTTCTCAGTATCCCTATCCCTAAAGATGGACTCAGAGGTAATTGAATAATGGTGATAGCTGTACTGAAACCATCTCCATATTATTTCCTGTGAATGGAGACAGTGGTGATACAAATAATTCCTAGTGCACTGGTAAGGAAAGAGAAAGGAGTGAGAAAATTGGGTCTGGGCAGACTATATTATCCCTTTCCTTCTTAGGTTAATGTTAAAAGTTAATGTGCATTACGCTTGCTCTAGTTTTCTTTTTTTAAGGGATATTTCTGTGAAGTTCTACTGCTTTCCATCAGTTGGTAAGTCTAAATGCAGAAGAAAACCAGCCCAAGTTAGTAGATGCACAGTACACTAATTATAAGGAGAACCACCTCTCTAGAAATTTTTGTTGCAGCTTTTGGACACTCTTGTATGTTCTTTATCACAGCCAATGAAGTCTTTCAGAATTTTTAGGAACCAAATATCCACTTTCTGGAAGTGCTTCATTTGTTACCATTTCAGTTGCTGTTAGGAAATTAAAAAAAACTGCTAGTAGATAGGAACTGCAATGCTTCTTCCCCTTCTGTGAAATAAAGTACTGTTTTACAAATGGGATTTTCTGGAAGCAGTACAAAGAATTAATTTGCTTAGTCACCAGTTATTTTTCATCATCAAATGAAGCTGATAACATTGCTGATTCTGCATACTCACTAAACCACCACCAGTTCAGAAATGCTATAAAAAGCATTGTACAACAGTTTTATTGTAAGACCTGTGAGCTTTACTTCTTGGGAGTGGTGAATGGATTCTGTTCAATATATATGCAAATGATTCAAATGAAGTATATTTCTGAGTACGTGGAGTAAAAAACTATCACAGATCAGTCTCAGTCTCTTAAAGGGCACATGTAGTCTATAGTTCTCTTCTGCTTAACCTTGTACTCTCAGAAAAGGGAATCTTACATTCACATGTGCTTTTCCAGACCTTGCCATTGACTCATTTCATTCTTGTTTTTTTCTCAACAGTCACACACAGCTATCATGAAGCATGTTTGCCTGCCATATTTGTAGTCATTAGTCAGGAGAGGTAGTGGGGTTCTAAGCACCCCCTATGCTCCTACCCCTCCACTCACTTCTGGAACATCATAGAACTGTTTGTACACAGCCAGTCCAGCTATCTGGAATTGTGTAAATAATTATATGTAATTTGTGAATATTGATATGATTTGTACAGAACTATATGTTTTGTACTGAGCTTCAAGAATGTAACCACAGCATACCCTGCTGGAGCATAGAAGATTAACTTATAAAACTTCAAAGCAATAAGTTGAAATAAAATGCTTTACAATGTGCTATAAAAGTTAGCTTCAAATGCAGCAAGAGGACAGTATGTCTAGAGCTAGAAGTTTTTTCTATTGTCTTGGACAGAAGTAATTATTAAGTTTAAAATGTAAAATTATTCCTTTATGTCTTCCTAGCATCTGCACATCTGAGAGATATGTATTTTTAACACAGAGATGTTAAAATTCTATTAGTTTCTGCTTTAGCCTGGGAACTGAAGTCAGGTGACAAACAGTGATGTCATCCAGGCTAACCCTGCAGTAAAATGTGATATTGATTGAAGAACTCCCAGACTGGGCATTTTGTATTTTGTCTTGGACCTAGCAAGAATATCCACTCATCATCACCTTCTGCACTTCTGCCTGCATGTTGTCTGTAAGTAAGATTCAGGGCATAGTATCTTTTAGATATAGATAGGAATATAGTTAAGATTAGTTTAGATGTTTTCTGTATTTATTTGAGACTGTCCTGCAATGTTGTTTTAAAATATTTCCTGTGATTCTAGATTCTGAAGTAAATGCATTGGATTTTCTGAGTATTGCCTTGCTCTTTTATTATTTATTATTAAATATATTTAAATCTATCTTTGTGGCTGATATTCGTGAGACATATTTAAGCTCTTAGAGTACTTGCATATGTATTTGGGGACACTGTACAGGCCACTCCTAAATAGCCTTGCAAGTCTTGGTCAGCACTACCATTTGGATAATAGTAAGATTACACAGTAGGATTGATCACCCTTTGTAAGGGCCTTAAGTAGCTGATAAGAAGGGATTGGTGGCAGTGATAACTACCTTATAGTCCGGGCAGAAGGGGGTATAGCTAGTAAACCTGTGCCAGCCTTCTCCAGGACTCTGTGTGTTTGTAATAAAATCATATGTCTAAGTGTGTGTGTGTGTGTGTGTGTGTGTGTGTGTGTGTGTGTGTGTGTGTGTGTGTGTGTGTGAGCTACTTGGACAGGGACATGAAGCACTGGTTGGACAGAGAGGGTGCTGGAGGTCTTGGCTTGACCCCTTAGCTGAGATATTAGCCTTATAGCTGTGTCAGTGGGGAGTCTTATTGGGGATCTGGAGAAAGAGGAAGAAACAAGGTCTCAGACTGACTGTGATCTCTGTGTGTGCTCTTAAGGGAAATTATACTTTACTGTGCGTGTAGTTGTCATCCTCACAATGTGTACGTCTCTCACTGGTGCTAGTGGTGAGGATTGAGGCTCCTTGATTACTGGGCTAGTTCAGGGGCATCACAGTCTGACAATACCCCAGATATTCTTGCCATAACTGAAACAAGGCCAAAACCCCATATACTTGACTCTGAAATATCACTCCCCGGTTATAATATCATCAGAGCTGACAGAACTCAAAAAAGGTGGTGGAGTAGCTATACTATCTTGAAATCCTACCCTACAATAAACCTATTCCCAAATTCCATAACGCTGAACTCCTCAAATCCTATCTTAAACTAAATAACCATAAGCAACTATGTATTATAGTATTCTATATTCCTCCAGACAATAAGGCTACAACCCTAGAAAACATCCTAAACTGGGTCTCTCATACAATTTCTAATGAAAAGATAATCACAGATGATGTTAATTTAGATTGGCAGATTATCTCCACAAAATATCCATCAACTAGCCTAAACCTATTTGGATTGACTCAACTCATTTCCTCCCCCACACATTATAACTATTGTAAACACAGTGTCTCAGTTCTCAACTGGATGTTGGTGCCCGATTAAACTAAGTATGTCTCCAGTGGCAACTTGTCTGATTCCGTCAGTCATCACATTTTTGTGTATGTAAACAGACTCGGTACCCATCATGTCAAACAACACTTACTTAGAGCTTCCCATAACCTCACAAATTTTAATCCTGATACATTTAGTAGAATTCTAAGTGCCTTTAAGTGGTTCATCCTGAAAAATATTCTACTCAAAGAAGCTGTACACAAATTTAACTCACTTTTTTTCTGAAAATTCTCAATAGTCTGGCTCCAGCTGGAACAAAAAGAACAAAAAACAAACATATTCCTTGGTTATCCACTCAAAGCTGGTGCCTAATGTATAAAATAGATAGGGCTTGGGGAAAATGGTTAAATATAGCTCTCCTAAAATGCACAACACTTTAAAGAATTACATAACTGTACTAAAAGACAGATTATCACAGACAAGAAAATCTGCTTCAGTATCCCCTTACTAAATCAGTCTTCCAAACCTAAAAAAATTCTGGTCATCTTTTAATAATATACTCAACCCTGGAACATCCTCTACTACTAATTCTGCCCCAAATAACACTGCCTCTGAAATAGCCACTCAGTTTAACACACATTTTATAGAAGGCATTAAAGCCCTTACTAAAGATTTCCCTCTCAGCAATCCTGACATGCCCTCTCCTCTCACAGCAAACACCCCCTATTTCACCCTAAAACTGATCACAACCTCCTATATCAAATCACTACTTCTTAAACCGAAACCCTGTTCTCCTTCAGTAGATAATCTCCCAGCACAATACTTTAAGCTGCTTGTTCCCAAGCCTATCCTGTGCCTCTTCTAATTAACAGATCTATCAAAGTATCATACATTCCTTCTCTATGTAAAAAATTCTTCATCATCCCCTTTATAAAGGACCTATCGCCATATTATCTCCTTTGTCAAAAATTCTGGAAAAGTGCATTCACAAGCAACTTCTTCGACATATTCTTCAAGAAAAGCTGCTGACACCCACATGGCATGGTTTTAGACCTGCCCATAGCACTACCATGGCCTTATTAACTTTCACAGATACTGTACTACTAACAAAGCCAGAGATTATTGCAAACATGTTTCCTCTGTATTTCTTGATCTCTCTAAAGCTTTTGAGCTAGTTTTTCATCAAAAGTTCTTCTACCAACTGTCTTACTTTGGGCTATCACACCCCACAATACTATGGTTTAACAACTACTTAACCAATAGATAGCAGTCTGTTAAATGGCTCTCCATTTTTTCTCCCTTCCTTTATTTCTGTCAATACTGGTGTGCCACAGGACTCCATTCTCAGCACTCTACTCTTTAATATATTCACTAACAATTTATGCAAATCCTCTTAGCTTCCCTCATAGAATATGCTGATGATTGTATCGTAATATGCATTTCCCAGCAACCTAATACATCTTAAGAGAATTACTCAAGAAGCCTTTAACTCTTTTGAAAGTTGGCTACAGGATAATCACCTGCTACTAAATCCCCAAAAAACTAAATGACTCCTCTTTTTTTCCAAAATCCCATTTCCTTAAATAATACCATGATTTAAGTTATCTCACATACAAAACTACTAGTCATGACAATCTACGACAATCATACATTCAATTTACATATCCATAACATCAAGAAAACCCATCAAAAACTAGGCACCCTACATAGACTAAAGAAACTCCTTACAGAATCTACCAAGGTAACTACAGCTACCATATACTTCTTACTCTCTCTCTTATATCCAGCCTCTGTTGTGACCAACCTACAAGCCTCACTTAGTTCTAAACTTGAACAGTGCTATAACAAAGTTACCAGTTTTGCTTGCAAAAAAACCTTACCGGACCCATCACTGTTTAGCACTAAAAACATTTAACTGGCTTGAGCTTTCTCAACATCTATCTTATACGCAGCTCACCTTAACCCATAAAATCATCTGTATCCCATGTATTGTACTTCTTAAATTACTGTACCTTCTTCTAATAAGCACAACCAAATTACTATTCCATCACTACTTCTCTGTTAACATTCAAACTTGTTTATTTCCTCTAAGACCTCACTGTATTGTATTTGTTAAATTACTCAACTGTTTTATACAACGTTCTTCTATCTGTAAACTGTCAGTACAAGGCTTGTAAATATAATGTTTGTGAATATCAATACAAATTTTATTGCACTGACTATTATGCTATGTATTCACTGAAACTTTATTATAACATTTGTTATTGGAAATATTGATTGCATTAAATATGGTTCCTTGGAGCTTTTCTCCCTGTACCTCTGCTGAAAATGGCACTTGTGCCCAGTCAGACTTTCCCAGTAAACAAATGTCAATAACTAAATAAATGAATTGATTGCAATTTGGTATAACTTCATTATCAGAAATATTTCGATATGAGGTAAACAATCTATCAAAAGAGTATGAAGATGCTTTCATTGTCATGGATGATGTGCCAGTGTTTGATCCAGACAAAGAACCATGTGACATGTGATTTGAGGTTGTGCTTCAGACCTTTAAAAACTCAAGGTCGAAACTAAATAAAGACACATACTGTTTTAGAAAGTTGGAGAGTCAATATTTTGGTCACAACATCAGTACTAAGGGAATAAAAGTAGATTCAAGCAAAGTCAGAGCAAATGTAGAGCTAAAGAGTCCAACCTGTATAAATGAACTATCAGGCCCGAGGCATGACGAAATTCTTGGACAAGTTCGTACCAGATCTGTCTACAATGGTATTTCCAATGGCACTTTTATTCAAGAAAGATGTATCCTGGTCATGGGGAGATGCTCAGTTCCAAGCCTTTAGCAAAGTGAAACAAATGCTAATGGCTGCTCCAGAGCTGACCTTCTGTGTTACGAATCCTACAGTTCTGATTGCGGGGGCCAGTAGCAATGACCTAGGTGCTGCTTTACTTCAGCAGGAAGGATGAGTGTTACAACTATTTCATATAACTCTAAAATGCTAACTGCTGCTAAACAGATATTCACAGATGGAGAAATGATGCCTTGTAAGTGTGTGGGCATGAGATATGTTCTCCAGCAGTAGTGTAGCAAGGGCTGGGTGTAAAGTGTTATAGGGTGCCTTCATGACTACTGAAATACCTATATAGAAGCGTTTCTTTTTTCTTTTTTTTTCTTTTTTTTTGCTTTACACTCGAAGAGCTGAGAAGGTGGAGGTGATAGGTTGCTGTGTTTTTTTTCCTCTGGGGCATGACTTTGACACTAATAAAACCAATCACAGCTCAGCCAAACTTTTTTTTTATTTGTTTGCTTGGCTTGAAGAGCTTGTGAGGGGAGTATGTTTTAGACTATAGGAAAGCCAATGGACAAATCTGCTCCCTACAGTCAGCAACAGAAGCTGTTGTTTTTAGGGAGTGGGGCAGGACGTACGAGACCTGGCACTAGGTACTAGCTGAGCAAGCCATGGCTCTGTTCTGCAGATACATATTGGCATAGACAAAGTACTACCCAGATGCCAAATCTGACTTATCAGACTGAGTTGTTTCAATGCCAAAGCAGTTCATGCACCTGGAAAGCAATTAATCATGGCCAGCATGTTGTCCAGAAATTGAACACTTGACCAGACACACTATGATACTGAAGATGTTGCTGTCTATGTGCAGGGCTTTATGGCAAACCAGTTAGTGACTGCAGAAAGGCTAGGAAAACTAAAAACAAGTTACCAAACATGACAATGAAATACATACAAGTATCAATTACAAATGGACACAGACAACACATCTGATGTACAAATGCTACACCATCAAAGGACAAGTCAGAACATAATGGTTTGCTATTGTACCAACAGGATTGTTGTACCCTCTTCACAATTAATATTGGGGAAGGTGGTGTGTATTGGAGGAGTTGGTATAATGGTTAAGGCCTTTGCCTCAGGAAAACAAGGTACAGGGTTTGATTCTCACCTTTGACAGAAATTTGCTATATTTAAAATGACCCACAAGGGCAGCTAGCCTAGTATTTGGCTATGTGCTGAAGTGTTACAGCAAATGCACAAAGTTCACCAAGGTCCCACTGTTTGCATGGTGGTTTAACAGCAACATGGACATTGCAAATCTTGTCAAAATGCCAATTTCATATCATACACAAACCATCCCAGGAGTTTCCAATTCCTTTATCAAGGAATCCTTGGCAGAAAATAATTATAGACTTGTGTGAATTCAAAGGTAAGAGATACATAATAACAGTGGACTATTCCTCTTATGATATGGAAATATTGTATGAACCAACTACAACAAAGTATGATTCAAGATTATATTTACCAGACATGGCATACCCTTCAGACTGGTTACAGACAATGGTATGCAGTTTGTGTCAAATTCAAACCACTTGCCAAGTCCTCACTATCAAGAATCTGACAGGGCTGCTGAGAGAGCAGTCCAAACTTCTAAACAAGTTTCTTAGGCAGCCTGAATAAAAAAACATAGTCACTGTTCTGGTTCAACATCCAGTAATTGTAACTGCCCTCACAGAGCTCTCATTTTTTACTATGATACTCCACTCAGTGCCACAGGAGTAAGCCTGCACAGCTAATGCTACTCCACACAGTGCCACAGGAGTAAGCTTGCTCAGCTAATGCTACTCCACAGAGGGCCACAGGAGTAAGCCTGCACAGCTAATGCTACTCCACACAGTGCCACAGGAGTAAGCCTGCTCAGCTAATGCTACTTCATATAGTAGTAAAGGAGTAAGCCTGGGCAGCTAATGCTACTCCACACAGTGCCTCAGGAGTAAGCCTATACAGCTAATGCTACTCCACAGTGTGCCACAGGAGTAATCCTGCACATCTAATGCTACTCTACACAGTACCACAGGAGTAAGCCTGCCCAACTAATGCTATTTCACACAGTGCCACAGAAGTAAGCATGCTCAGCTGATGCTTCTCTCTACAGTTCCACAGGAGTAAGCCTGCACAGCTAATGCTGCACAACATAGTACCACAGATGTACGCCTGCATAGATAATGCTACTACTCACAGTTTCACAGATGTAAGCTTGCATAGCTAATGCTACTCCACACAGTGCCACAGGAGTAAGCCTGCTCAGCTAATGCTACTTCACATAGTACCACAGGAGTAAGCCTGCACAGCTAATGCTACTCCACACAGTGCCACAGGAGTAAGCCTGTACAGCTAATGCTACTCCACAGAGTGCCACAGGAGTAAGCCTGTTCAGCTAATGTTACTCCACATGGATTAAGCCTGCACAGCTAATGCTACTCCACACAGTTCCACAAGAGTGAGTCCCCTACAGTTAATACTTTAAGGACAAATAAGGGCTAACATACCAATGTTGGAATCCAAACTTGAAGCAAAAACTATTTGATTTGTGTCTGCCATGTGGAATATCCAGAGAGGAAAAGACTTTTTATTTGGAATGACCACAGAGCAAAAGACTTTTATAAGCGTTTTTATGATAGGTAATATTCCCTCCAACCTCTACCTGTCCTTCAACCAGGCCAGCCAGAGCATGTTAAACTTGAGGAGACAACAACTGGGAGACAGCAGTGTTCTAGTACATAAAACTGACAAACCGAGATCCTACATGGTGCAGATAGAGGACAGTGCTATAACAAGGCATAACTGGATACATATCCTGGCTGTTCCAGAAATGTTTCAATGTGAAACTCAAGTATCAAAGAACCATACTCAGGTGCTTCAGCTAAGGATTATGTGGTTCTTAGCCAATCAGAGTGCTCCAGTTTTCGACAAAAGCTCTACGACAACCTGCTGTTAGAGACAAAAGTGGTAGTCCTAAATCAAAAATGCATTCCAAAGATGCACATATTGTCACAAGTCTATTAATCCAAATGTGGCTGTTCCTAATTACGCCTAGATTGTTTCAATGGGAGACACTGGGCAAAATTCTAAATGTTTTAACCGCTTGTCTTACCTCTTTTCCTCCACTGGTTCCGGTCTTATTAGATCTACTCAAAGTGGTTGAGAAATCTGTGTTCAATTAATATTTTGAATGTGATCAAATCCAGTGGACATATAAGTAACTGATTTCTTTTCTTGCATGTACATGTGATTGCATTACTGTTGCGAATTTCTATGCTACCTCAGATACTGCTGTTAGAAGATAATCGCCTATCAAAAAATGAGTAAAACGTTTTGAAGTGCATATGTAGTTTAATAGCATTCACGGATACTAAAATGTGCATTGAGCAAAGCTTAGATGTGCAGCATGATTTTAAAGAGGCTTCCTGTCTCTCTTTAGGGGGAATGTGATGATAAAAAAGTGTGTACAGATTTTTTATATGTATGTACTGTGGCTATGTAATGTATTGCTATGTCTTTAAGAATCTAGTTATCCTACAATGCATTAAATCTGGTGTGCCATTTGGTATACATAGCGTTTGTGATGAAGTTGTTAACTGTCTTTCTGCTATGTTGTCATTTTTGTGAGTTATTAAGGTTGTTTAACTTCAAATGTCAGTGCCTGATAACATTCATCAGACTGCTGAACAAGACTATTGTGTAACCAGTGGTATACATTGCGACAACTCCAGTGGATATAATATCTGTCGTCATGACTGAAACTCGGCTCCATTTTGATGAACACTAGCTGATTAAGTGGAATTTTCATAAAAAAGTGTCATCTAAAGTACAATCTATGGTTGCAGAGAGCCCTCATTGAAGGGGAAATGCACTGCTCCCTCATACTATTATAATCAGCTCTTAACATACAGCATTTTACCAGTGTGTGTGTGTGTGTGTGTGTGTGTGTGTGTGTGTGTGTGTGTGTGTGTGTGTGTGTGTGTGTGTGTGTGTGTGCAAGAGTGTTATTGCTTGTTTCATATACAGTACTAAGGTTTGCACTATTGTGTGCTTAACATTTTATGTTGGTATTCAGAGTAATTTAAAACATATCAAAGGTTTGTTTTTCATCCTTTCAGATTTCTCACAAGGAGATGGCCTCTCAGCTCCTGAGTCATACTGAGGCAAAATATTAGTACAAATGAAACGTTCTCATGTTAAACAGGGTGAGGCTGCTTTTGCTGTTGCATATACACAGGCACAATACCTACTCCTACACTATTAAACCATAAAGGATTATTTTCTCTCTTGACTCTGATGTTGAAATGATACTTCACAGTAACTCAGTTTTTCTGGTTTCAATTCCGCTGCCTTGATGGCTTTTAATAAAAGGTATCCAAAGCGGACTTGAAACTCTAACCTTCTAAATACATTGTCAATGCTCTTCCTTTACACACCCTGTTAAGATCAGTGTCAACCTGAAAATGTAACTAATTTGTAACACATCGGATAAGATCATTGTTCTGTAAGTACATGTAGGCACGAAAACCTTCATGGCTGAAGCAGTCAAGCAAAATGTATAGGAATCTCCATATAACTCACTTATCAGGCTTCCTCTTCAGATTTTTCTAATATAAAAGTTGTGAATGTATGCCTCACATGGCAACTTGTTCTGATTCTGGTGTTTGCATCTGGGTGTATAAAACCTTGCAGAATTTTTGTAGGAAAGCAAATGCCTTTTGTTGCCAGGTATCAATTAAAAGTGTGTCACATCTGTAGAAAGACAACTTACCCACCCAGACCTAACCTGTATCGTCTGATAACTAGTAGTACGGAATGGAGTATTTTGCTAGATTTCTTATTTTTATTTATTCGAATAAGACAAATTAATGAAATTTTAAATTTCATCGTAAGCTCACTAGGTGGAAATTCCGAATTTCATGGGTGACCTAGGAGCACTGTTCATTTTAAGAGGCTTGCTCAGTGTCATATGTTATGCAAATGTAGACTAAATGAATTGAACACAGGGATAATATATCTATATCTAGCTATATCTGTGTATCTGTTTTATATATAAATATATATATATATATATATATATATATATATATATATATATATATATATATATATATATATATATATATATATATATATATATATATATGTATATATACCCATGTATTGCAATTATGAATGTGTCACTGTCAAACGGCTTGGGCTGTGGCTGAAGCGAGTCCTTAGATTAGACCACCTATCTGGCTGACACAGTTAAATAAAGAAATAATACATAAGATGTAGTTCGTTAGCAATTCACACCCTAATCTTCTGCGTTAAACTGACAGCTCACAGTTTAGATACAAGCTAAAGTAAGATCCATTACTTAATTTATTTGTACATATTTAGTGATGAAGGATAGCCAAAACAGAAAGTAGAAAGTCCCAATCTCCCATGGAGAGTGAGTTATTATTTATTTATTTATTTATTGATTTATTTATTATTTTTTTTATTTTTAGAATGCCTTGTTAGCTAAATGGTGTTTTTGCTTAGGGTCATTTGAGCAGACGTTTTGTTTTCAGTCTTGAAATGGTACTGTCCCAGGTAGGGATGGCAGCAGTCTAAACTTGAGGAGAGCTACATTCCGTATGATGGTGTACATTTCATAAGATCCTAACCAAGCCCTTGTGAAGAACTGTAAAACATCTGCTCCTCAGCACCCCTTCCTCCATCTTTCTCACTAGATAACAGAGGTGTGACCAGTCTCTTGTTTATTTATCAAGCTTGGAAATACCTATTTAATAATAAGCTTGCTGTAGTGTTAAAACAAGAACATGTGTGGGAGACAAATTTTCTGAAATGATTAACTGCTGTAGACACAGATCTAACCAGTTCTGGCCAGTGCTGCAAAGTAAAAAAACTGCTCAGTGCTGGAATGGAATGCCTAAATATGAACACATAAAACTGAAACTACTAATCATGTGCTGTGGCTGGTTTTATTAAAACTTTTGTCTGCATACTCAAATATCTTGGACCAGATTCTTGACTGAAGTATGCAAAAATGACCAGTTGCTGTTAAGATACAGACTCTGCTTTCTACAGTTCCACACAGGTTGCATGTTGTCCCTCACTGGTCAGGTGATCATTGAATATTGTCTGCATACGGATCTGTATGTACTTTGAAGGATCTAGCAGTGTTTCACGAGGGGGCAGTTTTTTCAATCAGTACATGACAGCTATATAAATACACCACAAAGCAGGTAACAGCAGGCAATGTAACTAGCCCATTGCAGTGTGTAACCTATAGTAAGGTTTGGCCTGCATGATTGTATAAGGATGTACAGGGATATAAGCATACTAAGTCATGTACTTAGCACTATGTGATAACACACAGTGGTCACTCCATTCTGGCCCCTCAGCTATGCTTCCCAGTAGCCCACAACTATACATATATATGCAGAGTTATGCTGTATGCATGCCTTCTGCAGACCAAGATATAGGTAAATTGGCTGCATAAGTATGCCTTCTGCAGACCCAGATATGGGCGAATTGGCTGCCTAAGCAGCATCCTCTCCAAATTGTTTAAGTAATGAGAAGTAGGAGGCCTTGTTGGTGAAATGCGTGGTACGGTATATACTGTGTTATTTTGGGTCTTCCACAATGATTATAATATATGGATTCTCCAACATGAAGAACAAATGAAGTTGGTATGATTTCGTATTGCTGACGCTTCCTTCATGCCAAAGGGGATATATCATGAAGAACAGTCTTCAAAAATGACTGTACAGTTAGCCGTTTATATAACATGGTACAGACTGCTTTTGAACCAATCAGCTATGCAGTGCATTCAGCCTTCCTTGGAGATGGTGGGTGATGTGCTGAAAAGGGTGCCATCTACTGACATTGTAGTCTTGCTGAGAGACTTCAGTGCTCATATGCAGAATGACAGACATCTATGGATACTGCACCTCTAAGTGAGGGTTTATTTGTAAATGGAGTTCATTTTCTACCTCCATAAAGACTTTGGCTTGTTTTGACTGAGTACAAAGACAATTAATACCAATGATTTCAGATTCTGAGATTGTAATAAGTTGGGATGGATGGGTGGCTGGTACCTGTCATGATGGTAAGCTGAGAATTCATTGGTGAGCACCAGTGGTGAGGGTGGTCATCAAGCTGAAGAAGATGGTCTTCTGGGAAATGTTCATGAATAGATCTCCTGACTGAGATCAGGTCCAAATAGGCAAGAATGCCACAGAGACAGCTACTGCCAAAGCAAAAGATAAGACATAAAAAGAGTTGGGTCACTTCAAAAAATGTTCTGGTATAAATCAGCTCCATGGCATAGTTGGGTAATGCTCAGACTAGGACTCTGGTGTCCCAGTTTAATTAGTGACCAAGGGACTGGTGTAATATGTGAATACAGTGAAAAGAGTGGGAAGGCAATGTCACCTCAACTCTTTCTCAAGGACAAGGATGGGACACACATGCAAATAGCACATGCTCAGTGCACATTCTAGGCTAGCAGTCTATACCAGGTTATATAACTAACTATAAAGTCATTTTTGAAGGAAGACTAAGCCAAATGAACTATTACCACCAAAAGCTGCTTAGTGTAGTGGAGAATGCATAATTTTTGTGTTCCTTACAGTCTGACCATCAGGAAGTGACACCTCACAGATCACAAAGAGGTGATTCTTGGGAAGAAGAATAGGGCTTTGTGAGGTAGTTACAAGGGTCATGCCTTTACCAGGATCAGTTACACTATGAACCCTTTGTTCTATGAGCATGCATAAATCCCCTGATGGCTGCCTAGATGACAGCTGAGTCATGATTGGCTCTCATCCAATTAGGGAAAAATTGGATGAAATCATAATGATCAAGCTCAGCTAGACATCTGACGTGTGGGGGAGGGCAAGAGGAAAGATGTTTTAGCATACTGCCCAGTGTCTCACCAGGGGAGGCTGAGGCCTCATTCAGACTTTTCTAAGCAAAGGTAAGGAAGTGCTGACCACTACTGAGGTTAATGTTTGGAAGAAGAACAAACATTCTGTGACTCTTCTTATCCTTGTAAATTTACAGTTCTGTAAGGATGAACTGCCTAAAATTTCTGGTGGGTGGGGGGTCCATTATTGTAGCTGAAGTCACAATGATGGTTAGAGGCCCCTACAGTGGTAAGACTGCTGATGAGGTTAAGGTCTAGTTAGAAAGGGTGAAGCCACTGGACAGACTTGGTAAAGTATAGCTAACACTTGTCTTCAGTGTTGCACTGAAAATGTGGATAGTAACATAGTGCCACAAAAGTATTGTAGAGAGCATAAGGTAGAGCTAGTCCAAGGACAATTTATGCCTAGCCAATATCCACACTCAAGGAACACCTCCTGCCTACAGGTGGGAAAACAGGATTAGTTGGGGAAGATATATAGATACCTTTCCAACTGTCAATATTCTCCTTAAAGGTAATACATTTGGAGGGGCAAAATGAGGAAGAAATGTCCATCTTTAAGAAAGGGATCAAATGGTGTGTTCCTGCTATAAAAAAAAAAAACATATTTCTCATCCTCCAGGGAAAAGCCTATGCCACCGTGCCAGAGAAGACAGTAAAAATAATAGCTGACCCTCAGATTCAGGAGATACAGTGGAGATGTTCTCCAAGCCATGAAACAGTAGACCAGATCTTTAGCACCTTGTACAGTTGTATGATAGGTTGTGGGAATTGCTAATTCAGTCTATAGCTTCTTTATGCAATTGGAGAAGAGTTATGACTCTGTATTACAGGATATTCTATGAGAAGTGGAAGCGGGCGGGGGGGGGGGGGGTTAAAGAGGTTGCTGACATGTGCTGTCCAATTCCTGTATGAATGTCTTTCAAGATGCATCCACATTCCCAACATTAAGTCAAATTACTCTGATGTGGGTGATGAGCTTCTACAGGGGTACATCTTGTCACCCATCATGATCATGATTTGGACAAGAAATTAAGATGTAGCTAAGGCTGGAAAGGTGACCAGTTTCAGCCTCTAGAAGAGACATCTCCATTATTTGAGGATGGCATCCTTTTGATATCAATTGCCCAAGCCGTCTGACATGTGTTCAGGTAAGATTTGCTGCTGAATGTGAAGCAGTTGAGAGGAGACTCAGCACTTCTAAATTTGTTCTTATGGACATTTACTGGAAAAAAGTAGATTGCTTTATTTAGGTGGCATGGTATCTACCATTAATGGATAAGTTTAATAGTGGCAGATCAGGTCAGTTGCTGCAGTCCTCTGAGCAATAAACTGATCTGTGGTAGTAAAATACAAGGCAAGTTCTAGAAAAAAATCACTTGGTTTACTGATCATGTACATCTGATTCAGCACATGTACACTAAATGAGATAGATAATCAGTTATTCTTTGTAAACTTGTCCAACACATAGTCATTCACTTGTTACCCAAACCTTGAGTCACCTGGTTTTACAGCAGATGTATACAGCTGGTCCACTTACTATCTTAAAAATTGTTTAATTACTATTGAAGTATATAAGTATTTCTCTGTGCCTGATCAGATTTGCTCTAGAGTACCCCAAGATTCTTTTTGGATTATTTGTTTTTTTTTTTTTCCTGTAGCTCCATAGCAACAGATCGCAGCATAACATTACAGATGTATGCAGATGAGCTAGTAACTACAGCAATCTGTTTATGAATATACAGTAAAGGATGGCCCACGGCAGGACTTGGAAAATATAATCATTCTAATTACCTCATTATCAACCAACAAAGCTAAATCCATGCTCTATGGAATACCTCATACATTAAGGGGAGTACCTAAAACATGCTCCAGGTTTGGTTCTGATGATTTCTTAATATACGATGTCCCGAATTACAAGTACCTGGCTATATGGCTAAACAATCAGCTCATTTTCCAGTCTCATATTCAAAGATTACTTTAATGCTCAGTTTTGTGGACATGGGTGCCAGAACTATATAGCCAGGGGGAGGGGGCTGCAAGACATGTAGGGAAAAATTAATGGAGTTTTCACGCTAGCATGGATTCACGTGCGGAAGTTAAACTAACTAAACTAGCTGTTCTTGTTCTCTTATTGCTCTGTGTTACAGGAGTTATGCTGCTGCTGTTTTGTTGGTGCTGCCAGAGCCAGTCATGTCAGTAAGGAGAGATTTGTTCTTTTATTTGCAGGAGTTTTGCTGCTCCAGTGTGTGTGTGCGTGTGTGTGCGTGTGTGTGCGTGTGTGCGTGTGTGTGTGCGTGTGTGTGTGTGTGTGTGTGTGTGTGTGCGTGTGTGTGTGTGTGTGTGTGTGTGTGTGTGTGTGTGTGTGTGTGTGTGTGTGTGTGTGTGTGTGTCTGTGTGCGTGCCCATTTAGGTATACCTGGTGGTTAGTGCTACTCAGGCTCAAACAAGATCCTGAATTCTCCACCCATACCACCACTTGTGATTCAGGGAGTTGAGTCCATAGCTCTCAACTGTCCAGATTTTCACAGAATATTTGGCTCATACTTTTGGTCTGTTCCTCGTAAAATGTGTGGTTTTCTGGCAAATCAGTGAGACCTGAATTCATAAAAGAATGACAGCCCTTTAAATTTCAGTCTTCCTATCTTTCAGGAAACAACACACTTTATTTTAGCAACTTTCTAAGATTATACAAGCAGTATTTAAAACCTATCCCTGGTTTTGGGCCTTTGTTCCCCCCCCCCCAAATACATTTTGGCTTTTTCCAGATTTCATGTGCTGCGAAGTTGAAAGATTTAGTTGAGTGTCAAGTGGATTTTACAAGGAGCTGAAAGCTTAAGGGGAAGAGAAGTTTAGTGCTACTTATGCTAATTCTTTTGTACTGTTAGTAGCACAACAGGTAGTATACTTGCTTTTGATGCAGAAGGCTGTGGGTACTACTCCCACATTATGCAGATGGATTGCTGATACTGTACTGTGTCGTACTTTAAAGGGAGTGGACGCTGCAGTCCAATGAATGTCCTCCTTTGGAGGAGTTACCTAGTAACTATGTTTCTGTTATCAGTTTTTCATCCATTCGCCACTGCAAAATTACTAGCTTACCATTTTTTTAATGTAGCATAGGCAATTTATTCTTCAAAAGCAATAGGCACTTTATTTGTAGATGACGCAATAAAATATAAAATTGTTTGCTAGCAGCAACCTCTTCATTAGTTACAGACCCCTTTAATGTGGAATTATTTAGATGACTTACTTCTGCAGAGATTTTGCATATTTACTGATATTGCTGGATTGTAATGATAGAAGTTTCAGTGGTCTTTTATGGTTGAAATTTTCTGAAATGGGTAGTTTTGTCATTATTGGTTCATACATTTTGTTTTATTGCTTACTAGGAGACTTTTCCAAACTGCAAATTTAAAATACATTCTAAAAAGTAGTGCTGTATTATACAAGGAATACAATTTAATACAATCAGGTTAATACAATCAGGAAGATGAATCAAAGAATACTGACATGTATCACAGGATGCAGGAGATCAAAATAGGGGAAGAGACCAATCACCAATGGAGTCCCCCAAGGCTCGGTGCTGAGACTCTTTCTGTTTGGCATATACATCTCAAAAGTAAAATGAAATGCCAAAGGGCTTTGGCCGACTAAGTTTGAGATGACTGCAAGCTAGGAGCAGTTATTGAATCCCCAAATGACTTAACAATCATGCAGGAAGATTTGTCCCAAACAATAGTTGGTGCCATAATCATGAATTAAAAGTAAACTCCAAGACATACATTAACATATCCTTTGGGAAGTCATCTATTCCAGAGAGCTTCCAAGTTGACAATGCCCCCTGAGAATTGACCCACTTGTTTGGCATTTGGGACCTTGTGTGTACAGTGACCTAACTTTTAACAAATATGTGTCGAGTCATAAGAAAGTCTTTTTATATTGCACAGCTTATAAACAAATTGATTGTGACTAGATCTAGAGATGTTATTGTCCTCCTTTACAAAGCCCTCATTAGGTCACTCATTTTGTATAATGCCCACTTTAGCATGTATTTGTCCAGACCCATGCAACAATTTGACTACCCACAGAGATACCTTACCAAAAGGATACAAGTCCTAAACAACAGGTCATGCATGGACCACCTCAAAGATTTATCACTATACTCAGTATCCTACAGAGTGCTTAGAGGTGACATGTCTGGCATACAAGGCATCCTCCAACCTAATACAGATGGACCTACTGAACATCAGCAAATCAAATGTCATCAGAAATATTCAGTCCAGGTATCTAAACCGAATGTTGTGGAGAGATGGATATATATATCGCTGAGGCTACCACTGTTCTAGAACAGACTATCCATTCAAGTAAAACAAAGCTCATCCCTGTCCATATTCAAATGCAACTTGGATCTAAGGATGGGTAATAGAAAATGTACTCCAGGATTGCCTCTCATGCCTCTAATGGATAGAGGCAGTTCCTAAATGCTTTATCCCTTACATGGGTCCCCTCAAATTATCTATAGTATAATCACATTTATTCTCACTAGGGCTAATATACAATTAACAGCCATGGGATAGGTAAGACCAATCAGAGAATTTTAATTCAAGCACTAAAAGGGAAATTGGCTAAGTTTAAAATGTCCTCCAAGTGAACTTATGTTGTGGTAGTAAATCGTTTTAAAAATTGCTCTTTTTAGGTCACTAAGCACCCCTCTTACCCTCTGCCCCCCCCCAATCTTCAACAGCTTTTGGCACCCCTGTTTGTGGATACTTTGGGGAATGAAAAAAATGTTAATCAGCTTACTTTTGAATCAAGGGAAACTACTGGGAAAGGGGGTGTTATTAGCATTAATTGATTATGGGTTACCCATATTTGCCTGCTGGTCTGCAAAGAACTGGTCTAGGCTTTAGATTATAGTTAATAAAGTAAGCCAAGCCACATCTTAACCCATATTATAGCTAAATGGCTTCCTTTAAAAGAAAGAACAACTGTGGCAGTTATTTTTTTACCTATAAAATAACTGTTTTAAAAGTACTGTCCCTTACTTACTAGACTGTTGGTACACAGGGAGATACAATGCAACCTAGGATATAATGCTAAATATAATGCTAAATAAAGAACAAAACTTACAGTATCAAAGGTACAAGTTGATGAAATACTAAAAGCAGCATCATGCCTTCATCTTTACCCCTGGAACCCTCTTCTTCCTACAGCAGCAAATTAAAAGGAGCTTCTTATGTTCTGAAAACAGTTAATTCCTTATCTCTTTGAGCACTCTGCAGGCACAGGTTTTGAACTCAAGATGCTTCTTCCTAACTTGTATCTTGGTTATAACTGTTTCTACTGGATTAGCAACTATCTGTCTTTAATTTGTGAACTGACAGTTCTCCTCTTATCCCCTCATCCATGCATCCCCTCAGTTTCCTCTCCTCACTTAGATATTTAAAGCTTTAATGACTGTGACTCCTGCATGGTGGGACAAATACTAGTGCTTTACAGAGTTATAGAAATGTGTCATGCTTTAATGGACCTAATACTATGTTAATTATGTGGCTTAACATACTGCCCTTGACAAGTGTTGTAATAACATCCTACCTTACGTTGCCCAACTGCTTTTATTTCACTTTCTTCTGACAGCCACACCTACATGATAATTAGTATTATTCCTTATCTTTTAGCTATTTAAAGTTAGCTTGGTGGACTATCCTTTGACTATGCATGCTATAAATTATTTAATGTTCATTCATTACAGAATCATGTACTGTTGTAATTTAACTGCATTACACTGTCTTCAGATAATGTGATTTACTTTGCTGTGTCTTCTGAATATATACGTTTTGTCTGCATTGTTACCGTAAATCTATTGTGTATTTGTTGTAAGTCAGCCCAGTAGTGGTTGAAGATACTAGAAATGCTCCACTTTGATTAGCTCACTAATTAGCTTATTTAAATAAAAAAAACATATATGCATACATACCAAGAGCGTGAGCACAGGGAACCTAACATCAGCAAGCAGAAAAGTATACAAACACATAAGAAATACTGGCAGTTGTGCAGTGTGTCAAAGTCTTCAGGATGGCTTGGGGACCTGGGGACTCTGCATATTCTAGAAGGGAACATCACAGTCATGTGGTGCATCATCTGTGCAGATAAGCCGTGCAGACTTCGGAACAGGCCCAGAAAGGCAACCTCCTCCTGAATGAAGGCCTCATAAATTGCCACTCAGTAGATCTCCACATCAGACCACTTGAGCTAGATCTCAGCAGCTCCACATGAGTTCTTTCATTCTTGTACTTCACAAGCAAGTTAGGGACTGCCAGAGAGATACAGAGTACTTTGCTTCTCTCAGCAACTAGTTGATAAAGTTATGCTCCAGCCCCCACCCCCAAAGGACTTGGGCAGCGGATGCCTTCTTCCCAGACTTGGACATGTCCATTTCCAAAGCAACACAAAAATTGATGAAGAAATGGCGTGAAATGATGGTGATTGCCCCACTGTGGCCCAGACAACAAAGGATACTCCTCATATTGTTCATTGTTACATTGTTGCAAACCTCATCTGTGAGATATCCTGCCAACAGATAACATGAAGCTGGGTTTCAAGAGTTATATCTTTCCCTAGTGGTTTCAGCAGACTCCCTCCCCCTCAGACCCAAGGATGTCACATTGGTTGGCACCAGCTTTGGAGCCTTATAGGTTCACAGGTGAATACTAAGCTAACTGCCCTGAAATGCCATTTTAAGCTTAGACAATAACCTGATGTCAGAAGCAAACACTGTACTTTGTGTTTGTAAGGTGAAGACCTTTAAATCCAATCCCACCCATCTCTTTCTTTAATGCCCTGGCTGGGACATCCTGCCTGCTCAAGTACAACATCATGACTGGACTGAAAAGGGATAATTAACCCCTGACTAGCAGATCAACTAAGAGGTCCCAAATCTCCATCTCTGGGGTATTGAGCACGATCAAGGGGGCTGGTAGTGATATGAGAGAGAAGGTGGAGAGATGGGGGGGAATAGCAGGACCCTCTCCAACCTTAGGGTGCACAGGATAAACATGGTGGGAATGGAGGGTGAGAAAAACCTGAAAGAAAACACAGGTCTTGCAGCAGTGAGCTGAAAAGAAAAAGAAACAACAACAAAAAAACACTCAAGCACAGGAGCAGACGTCAAGCAAAAAAAAAAAAAAAAAAAAACAAGATAGAAAATTAAAGATAAAGGTTTGTTTAAATTATTACATTAATAAAATTATCAAGTTTGCAGTAGAAAAAGTGTTCTATAACTCTTAAAAATTGTGTATTGTAAGGAAAGTTGTATTCATTTTCACTGCAGATCTTAAGTGATGTTTATGTTTATCTGCATACTTGCAGGCAGTTTACAGTTTCTGAAAATTGGTAGTTTCAATCCCATTTTACACAGAACATCATTTTTAGGGATGTTGGTCAACCAAATGGCTTCATTATTCAATAGGTGATGAGTAGGACAGACACAGAGAGCATTATGCTCTAGAGTAAACTTTATGAACACACATATGACTTCAAACGAAACCAAAGATAATGTCTGTTATAGGCATTCTAATGAATGTAAGAAATTTTAAAAAGTTTTTCTATTTTTTATTTTGATGAGAGTACTTGTAAATGACAGGGGTGGTTCGTAGAAGACTAAGTATGGTATATTCTGAAAATCCTAAACTGTCGACTAGAAGAAAACATTAAATCTTGTAAAAGCAGTGGTGGCGAATCCCAGCTTGGAGTTGTTTATTGGTTTATACTTAATAATATGACTACTTGCAATATTTAAGCTGTACATATATATTATCTGAATACATCATTTGATGTCAATGACTTGAATGTTTTCAACAAACCTTATGAGGATTAATTTGCTTCTGATGTCTCACAGACCCTTGAGTGTTGCTATGGTTTTACCTTTATTTAACATGCTTGACTACTATCTGTACTGTGACATACAACCACTGTAAATATCCATTTCCTTTGCTGTGTTATGCATTCTGCTCTTACCTTATGTAGATCTGGCATGCACATTCCTAGAACTGTATTATCTACTGCCAATGGCATTTACTATAGGTTCATAGGTTCATAGGTTCATACTAGGCTATCTGCCCTAGGGCATTTATAAGCCTAGCCAGAATTTGTTTGGCTTTCGCCACCCATTTTAAATTTATTTTGCTATGCCCTTTTTCGAGGTTAGTATACTGTGCCTATGTCTAACAGTGACACAGAAGTGATACCCGGGGTAAACCTACGATCTCCCATCCACTCATCAAGATTCCTCTTGAAGAGAGTCAATGAGGGACTCTGCCTAACCTGGACTGGGATTTTATTCCAGAGTGAAGGGAGCCTCTGGGTTATAAATCTGTCCCTCCAGCATGTCCTATTTATTTCAGTGCTGAGGTTCAAGTCTCTCGGCGCGTAGCTCGATGGGATTTGGATTTTCTGAGGTGCAGCATGTCCATTAATTCCGGGTTGGACATGGCTTTATACATCAGGCACAGATCGCCTCTGAACAGGCGGTATGCCACTGAGTAGAGCTGGAGTTTCTTTAAACGGGCAGCATATGGCATCTGTTTGAGCCCTTTGATCCTCTTGGTGAGGTACTTTTGGGGTCTTTCCAGTTGCTGCAGGTGTCTGGTAAGGTACATCCCAAAAGGGGCATTGTACTCAATTATGGGCCTGATGAGGGATGAGTAAAGAGGCACGATGACCTCCCCTGATCTAGATGTGAATCATGATTAGGTGGGCTATATAAAATGTTTTTCTAACCACTTTGGCCACGTGGTTGTCAAATGAGAGATTGCTATCAACTTGAGTCCCCAGGTCCCTAATTACTTCTTCTGTACTTAATGGATTACCACCTATGTGGTAATTTGTGGGCACTTTGTTTTGCCAAAGGGATGACTATACACTTTTTGGCATTTAGCTTGAGGCCATGGCTCTGGCACCAGTTGTCTGTTTCTATGAGGCCCTTTTGGAGGATGCTTGTGTCGGCTGGGGAGTTGATTATGGCGCCCAGTTTGTAGTCATCTGCGTACTTGGTCAGCCACAGTCCTTCCGTGTTGGCCTGTACCTCCGAGAAATATATACCGAACAAGAGAGGTCCCAGGACTGAGCCTTGTGGGACACCACTTGTAACTGGTTTGGAGTCTGACATGGCTCCAGCAATTCTAACCATGTGGGTTCTGTTCATTTATCTTTGTTGTATTGACATGTGCAACTCTTCATATTCATTTGTGCACCTTTGTTGTATTTGCCATGTGACTGAAGGAAGTCTTGTACCTGTCCATCTACCTGGTTAACAAACATAGACATACATTCATAAATAAATAGCAGCTGCATAAAATGAATAAATAAATGTCAGCTGTGCAAGCCTTAGGAATGAGGTTTCTGCACACAGTCAGTGATAATACTTTCTAGGACAAGAGAGCTGAGTGACACAGGTGAGCTTTGAAAATCAGATGCTCATTTTTCACATCAAAAGAAAGTAACTGATGTGGCTTGGACATGCATTATCTCATGGTAAAGGGAAATCCCCAAAATAGCTAACAGTTGAGGATTTCATCCGAATCCGACATACTTAGTACATTAACTATATAACTGCATCTTATAAGGATATCTCCTGGTTGCCTACTATTTGATTTGTTGTAGATATAGCCTACTGGGAAGAGATTCCAAGGCAGACATAACACATAGTGAAAGGATTACATCTCTCACCTACTCAGCAAGCACTTGGGATCCTCAGGATGAAATGGGACTTGTTTCTGGGGAAAGGGAAGTTCAATATGCTTAGTATGCTGCTGTCATAACCCTTACCAACAGAACTGGAAAAAAAGATAATTAAAAAAAAAAGATTGCAAGTATAAATTACCACTAGACTGAATGCACAAATCTAAAATTCTAGGCACAAGAAGCAACATATATGAATGCTACGTATGTAGTCTGGGAAGCATGGGGGGACAGACTAGTAGAATGCAGTGTCACTTACTCTTTCTGCCATGTTGGTACTGCAGTTACTATACTCCAAAGATTTAACTGGGAAAAATAATAAAAGCTGTTTTTAGCAAACTTTTAAATACTCTGCATGCTTTTCCTGAGATGATATTAAAACTAAGTTTAAAAAGATTAATGCAAAAGGCCTGCAGATAGAATATAAAAAGCTGGCATCCTGTAAGCCATAAAATACATCAGAGTTTTTATTCATTGACTAGCCATGGTCTCTACAGAAAGGGTGCAAGGCTTAACATCACTACAGTAGTGATCTTTTTTCATCACTAATGTGCAATCCCAGAAATGCTGTACTAAAAATTGAGACTGAGCTATACTGGTAATTTCCCGCTTCCCTGAGATAGTGCAAACACAGAGATGGCATATATGAATTGCAGTGGATGTGGGAAGTGCAGTGTAACTGGGGATTGCCCATGCAAAGAGGTTTTTGCCTGTAACCTTTCAGTTTCAAACATTCCTTGTGTTACAATGTTTATAAGGATTTAAGATTCAGTTTTGTGAGGCCACAAACATTCATTAGGAAGCCATAATGAAAATCTGTTAGTTGTAAATCTAAGTGAATTCAGCATTTCTCATTTTATTTTGTTAATGATTTCTGAGGTTAACACCTACTGGGGTGGATTATGTTTTTCAGCAGTTAAAGAGGTATGCAGAATTCTAACCATGGTTTTCTTGTGTTGTCTCATATGATATGCATTAGTTTTCCTGCTGGCATCCAGATGTCAGACTGTAAAAGGAATGCTGCCTGTGGGTTGGCAAAGAAAAACTGGCATCATTTCCTTAATTTATTCTTCAAAAGGTTTATTTTTTTCAGAGGTGGATTTCTACGAATTGTGTTTACAAAGTTGCATACCTGGGCATTTAATACATAGAGGCAGATATGTGGGGGGATTTCACACTCAGAGGTACACATTTGCAGATTTAATTTACAAAGGTGCTTATCAGAGGTACCACTGGAGCAGATCAGCACAATACCTTGATATACCATATCGCACGATCCTTGGAAATGCACTATTCATCCACAGTTCTCCAAATGTACCTTTAGTGATTCCAGGGCTGGAAGGTTAGTTATACTCAATGGAGATGCTTCAGAGTCAGGATATAGTATTTCTACCCTTGTGGCATCTACTCCAGTCCTGGACATTATACTTCAAATTGATGATATCATAATGGCTTTCTTAGGCCATTGAATGCCATCTGCTGGGTTTAATTTAACTGCAGTCTTTCCATTAACATGATCCTTGTCCAGCTAAAATAGAATGAGTGTGCGTGTGCGTGGGGGAGGGGGGAGTTTACGGGGAATTGTCACTGCTTTCTGTAGTAGTGTATCTATATAGAAAGAATATTCCTAGCATGCTTTTTTTCATAGTTCTCTGTTATCTAAGTATTTGCACTACAATGTCAGTGGTTAAGTTCCCATTTTCTTGGTGTTTATAAATTACCAGTGGATAGTATAGATGTGGCAAATCTCTTCAAAATCTCAATGTACAACATACTGCAACAGCTGCCTTTATTTTATTTCAGTGTAATCTAATTAGCAAATTTATGTGCAATTGTTATGTATATTACTTAATGTCTGTTCACGTATATTACTGAATATCTGTTTTAAAATGTTTGTAATATGTTGGAGCTTTTCTCCCTGAACCTCTAGGCCAAAAGTTTTTTTGACTAAACCCAGTCAGACAAACCTGATAAACAAAAGCAAAATAAAGAAATAAATTAAAATAAAATAAGACTGTTATAATTTAGGCATAGTGTTATGATTTTGAACCTTAGATTCAAACTTGCTCTTCATAGATTTACTGATAATCCTCATAAAGTCAGACCTGTTTGTTGGTGCATACCTTATTAAATAAATAAGCCTATATAAAATTTCCTTATCACCAACTATATAGCATCTATTATACAAAGATCGTTTACAGTGAAAAGTAAAAAAGTGCTCCTTTTTCTGACCCTCTGTTATGATTTTTAAAGGCCATTTCTGTGACTTTAAATGCTCAGAGTTAGAGAAGTATGTACAGCATTTGATTTGGAAACTCATTAGTATGAAAAAAATGCTTCACGGTCTCTCAGTATCACAATGCTCACATCACAGTTACTCAACATAATTGGTCAAATTGGTTATTCATATGCTGTTACTTGCCTCATGTAAGACTGATTTGTTAATTATCAAAGTATTTTTTTAAGTTCTTTAAGATTGCAGTTCGACACGGAAGGAATAAGAGAGGTTTATTGATCTCTTTTTCATTTGGCATTGCAGTAAGAATAATAAAGTAAGAGAACATGGGCATGAGGAGGAAGTGCAGCGGGCTTGTCCCACTGCAAATTTATACTTTTAATGCTTATAAATTTGCTTGAGAGCTGCAGATCTGTAAATCCATATGTCTCAATAATTTCTGTACTCAGGCTGTCAGTTCTGAATAGTTTTTACTGAGGAATTATCCCTAATTCCTAATTATCCCTAATCTTTAGTATCGTAGTCCACACATCAATACAACCATCTTAACACATTTTCTCTTCCCTGTCACTTTCTACTTTTAATACTACCATTAAATATATACCACATATAATATACTTTTTCTCACTACGTAGCTATAAGATTCTAACTATATCTGTTTTACCTTTAAGTTTAACTCTCTAATTCTATTTTTCCCTTTTCCTACCCCCCCAAAAAAAATTGAGCTGTATTGTTAAATATTTCTAACTGTATAATTTTCCTACATGCTAATGTTCCATTGTCACTGTGTTGTACCTTTTTACAACATATTTGCTGTTTAGATAGTTTTTTGTATTATTTCACTTGCTTTATAATTATAATTTTGTTTCCTTACAAATTCATGTAATGATTTTCATATAACTTGGAGCTTTTCTCCCCGTGCCTCCACTGAAAATGGATCTTAAGCCCAATGGACTTTCCCAGTCAACAAATGTCAATAAATAAATAAATACATAAATAATTCTGTTAGAAGGCATACTGCATAGGACAATCATAGTAGACTCATACTACTCTTAATAACTGGCAATGTAGGAGTGAAGACCTAAGATTTCTTCTTCTTCTTCCCCGTCCCCAGATATTTATTAATTTCATTATCCTTAGCTATCTTAACTATCCTTATCTACCACCCTTCCCATAGTACTAGTACTGCCCTTCTAACCTATATAGATACTATCAATAAAGCTAGAGATAATGACAGACTGGTCTCTTCCTTATTTCTAGACTTGTCTAAAGTTTTCGACACAGTTTGTCATAGCAAACATCAATTTCAAATGTCCTCACTAGGTCTCTCTCAGCCCACCCTTCTGTGGTTCAAAAGCTACCTGTCCAGTAGGTATCAGTGAGTAAAATGGCACTCCACACTCTCTCCTTACCTCCCAGTTACCACTGGTGCACCACAAGGCTCTCTCTTTGGTCCCCTCCTCTTTAACATTTTCACCAACACCCTTTATACATCCACACAACAGGCCACCCTAATACAATACGCAGATGAGTACATTCTCATTTGTGCATCTGACAACATGGTATGCCTGCAAAAAATGACTCAGAAAGCTTTAACAGCCTCTGAAACATGGCTTTGTAACGCACAACTCATGCTCAACTTAAAAAAAGACCAAACAACTACTTTTTCCCCAAATCCCTCTCTCATGTAAAAACTAAATTTAAAGTCCTCTCTTTTGATAATACAACCATTAAAGTTATTTATCATGGCAAACTATAAGGAGTGATAGTGGATGATAATCTTACATTCAACCTGCATATATAAAATTGCATAAGAAAAACTCATCAAAAACTAGGGATGCTTTACAGAACCAAAATATCTCTTACCAACATAACTAAAACTACAGTTACCCAGTGGCAGCTGGTGACTTCAAATCAAAGTGGGGCTGCAGGAAACAACTGAATGGGTGGGGCCAACATGGAGGGGTGGAGACAACTAGAAATGGGTGGAGATACGCTAAAAAAAATACAAAAACTTGGACTTTGATTAAATATGCTGCTCTGGGTGCCAAACCATCATTAGGAGAGTCCAATCAAGACAAAATGAATTGTAGAAGAAAAAAATACTTCAATGCATCGGCTACATGATAGCTTACTTAATATCTAGATGGAAACAAAAAGGTTGTGAGGCATGAAAAAATAAATTACTTTTTAAATACATTACTGGAATGCCAGTCAAAATCAAGTATAAAAAACAAGCAGCACTCAACTCAAACCACTTCTCCTTGCACTGCAGTTCTAATTATAATTTATATTCAGCTTTATAAAAGTACCATGCAACATGCTGAAAGTAGCAATCTCTGTGATACCTCCACCTGTAAAAATGTTTCTTATCCAAAAAAAGACCTGCTGCCTGGCAACAACTATCTACTTGTTTCATGGGGAAAACATGATCAAAGTAAAAAATGAACAGCAAATAGGAAACAAGCTCAAGATAAATTGCTTAAAGGATTACTGCACAGGTCATGAACCACACATGATAGACTGACATTCTGTTTAGTTTACAGGTAAAGCCTGCAAAGATGAATGCAAGTCTCCAAAAAATGTAACGAGCTTCTGAAAATATTGTAATCCTGTCCTTAATTACAAATACAGTCATATGCATTTCAATACCTAAGGCGTATACGCTATCTATTTATGTAAATATTCTCTGCATTGCAACAACAAAAAAACTTTCAATGTTGGTAATTCTTTAACAGTATGCTTATTAAAGCTTACTTGCATCTTACAGTCTCAGACAAGGTTACCTGATGGTTATTAAAGCATTGCTACTTAGACACAGAGCAACAGGCAGTGCAACAACATGCATTTTCTGAATAAGAAGCATAAATCAATAGTATAAAAATATGACAGAAAACCAGATCATTCTGCAAAATCAAGGACAGATGAAAAGCCGCTGTAGTACTTCTGTCTACCTTGGATGGGTGGGGGGGGATACTCTGTGCACTTACACTTCATAACTGCTCCTTGCCTTGCTTGGACACATCCAGAGTCACTATGTGGGGGAATGGGGTACAACAAGTATGTCGCAATTTGAAATGTCTCTGGCTGATGGTGGTAGCCCCTGACACATTTGTCATACCTCTCAGCCTCAGAGCAAGAAATCTGGACAAAGTCATAAACACAAGTAGGACAAAGGCCCCAAAATAAGAACAATTTTTATATATTACTCTTATAAACTTAGAAAGATAATAGAATAGTAAATATTGCGTTAGTATGAATTTTCTAAAGGGTATGAAGTCCTAAACTTAAATGTCTGTTATTATTTTCTAACTTCAGTCATTAATTATTTGCCACTAATTTGCTAGAAAACCACAATTTTATGACAAATGGACCAAAAATGTGAAGCAAAAATATATAAAAAAAACACAATACAGCTGAGAACCTGTCAAAAAAGGGACACTTTTTAATATTAGTACTATTAACTTGAGCAGCTGACAAAATAAGAGAATCTACATGCATGTCTTAAATTAAAAATAATCTATAACTCTGATAATTGCAATTATTTATTAATTGTAAACTCTCCACATTTTCTTCCAAATTTGTCATTTTGTGGAGAGAGTATTAGGGGGACAGCAACATTTTCAGCCAAAACTGGGGAACGTTGAGAGGTTTGGATATACCTAATTCTATAAAGCGATTTATTGGTGAGTACCTCTCAACCTCTTAACACAGGAAATCTGGGCAAGGCCAAATTTATTTTTTTGTTTTATTTTACATTTGTTTACCGGGCTAGTCCAACTGGATACATTTCCATTTTCAGCAGAGGCCCGGGGAGAAAAGTTCCACATTGAAGTTAATACAAACAAGTCATTTACATAAAGAAAGTAAGTAGTTAGTAAAATACAAACAGAAATAAGGTTTAATCTAGATTATACTAGTTGAAAATATATACTGGGAAGGACACTTACTCTAATTTTCTTTACAGTACAAGATAGGGGAGTTTATACTTTAGTAAAGCATTCATGAAGAGTATAATTGATTAAGTAAGTATAAACCATAGAGAGTTCTATATTAATTCATATCAGAGGCTAATTAACAAGGGTGTTTTAGAGAATGTCTACTCAGGGAGAGTGAGTAGAGAGAGGTAAGAGAGGGTGATTAAGAGAAGAGTAATTAGTAGAATCATAAGATTAGTCAGGATTGATGCATGGGCATAGCCAGAGTGGGGGAACATACAAAGAATACTAAAATTTGCTCTTGTATAAACTTAGTTGACAGAATAACAGGTCTTGTTTCAGCATGCATTTTTATGAAGAGTATGAAGTCTGAAACTCAATGTCTGTCATTATTTAGTGACTTCAATCCTAAATGATTTGTCAGACAACCACAACTTTTATGAGGAATAAATCAAAAATAAGAAGCAAAAATCTATTCATTCTGCACAAATCTGGACAGTTAAGAAATATAGTTCAGCTGGGGCTGTCTGAGTTTGCCACCCTTCCCCCCTCACAAAATCATGTTTGAATGGGGCCGCCCCCCTGCAGCTATTCCAATGTCCCATTACTTGGCTATTTCCCCCATTTACCATAAACACTGTAATGTGCATACTGCTTTACTTCTATGATGATTTGGATTTCATTTAAAGTTTTATTTTACATTTTACAGCAAAAACATTAATAGATATCTGCTAAACAAAACAATGCAGTCTCACAATGAAAATAGACTTAGCATTAAAACTGCTCTGCCTTTGAAACTCACATTCATTGAAAATGACATTCAAAGAAAATACATCGGGCCAGTGGCAGATAAAGATTAACTTTGGGCTGTTTTCAAATCACAGGCCCCTTGCACAGGAAACATACGTGTTCTTTGATACACCTTCCTGATTGTATTAAATTATATTCCTTGTATAATACAGTACAGTTGTTAGAGGGCATTTTAAATTTATTGTTTTGAATATATTTCCAGTAAATAATGGAACACAATGCATGCACCAATAGTGACAAAACTGCCTATTTCAGAAAATTTCCATCATAAAAGTCTACTCAAACTTCTACAGTCCACCAGTATCAGTAAATATGCACAATCTCTGCAGAAGTAAAAGTCATCTAACTAATTCTACATTAAAGAGATCTGTAACCAATGAAGAGGTTGCTGCTAGCAAACAACTTTATATTTCATTGTTTCATCTACAAATAAAATGTCTGTTGCCCTTAAGGAATAAATTACCTATGTTACATTAAAAAAATGATAAGCTAGTAATATTGCAATAGGGAATGGATAGCAAACTGATAACAGGTTCATTGTTACTAGGTATCTCCACCACAGAGGACATTCTCAGGACTGCAGCATCCACTCCCTTTAAAAGTACAACACAGTACAGTATCAGCAATGCAACTATATACTGTGTGAGTAGAACCCACAGCCTTCTGCATCAAAAGCAAGCACACTACCTGTTGTGCTATTAACAATGCAAGACAATGCACCATTTCTTCTCTTCAAGCTCTCAGCTAGTTCTAAAATCCATTTGACACTCAACTGTATTTCTCAACTTTGAAGCACAAGAAACCTGGAAAAATCCAGAATTTATTGGGGGGGGGGGCAAAAGCCCCAAAACTAGGGACACATTTTAAACATCGCTTGTATAATCTTGGAAAGTTGCTAGAAAAAATTATGTGTCGCCACCATGCATTTCACTGCCAGGTCTTGAACCCAGGACCCTGTGCACTATGGTCAGAGCAACATATCACTATGCCAAATCAGCTGTTTTGTGAAAGATAGGTAGACTGAAACTTAAATGGCTATCATTTAGTGAATTCAGTTCTCACGATAGCTCTATCAACCTCTTAGCATAAAACACCTAGACAAAGCCAATAATGGTGGAATACAGCCTCCAAACATATTCAGTGAATTCAGTTCTCACCATAGCTCTCAACCTCTTAGAACAAAAAAAAACCTGAACAAAGCCAATAATGGGGGAATACAGCCACAAAAATAGGAACAAATTTAAAATATTGATCTTATAAACAGATAATTGCTAGAATAAAAAGCTTTGTGTTACCATGTAATTTCTGAAGAATATTAAGTCTGAAATTCAAATGCCTATCATTATTTCGTGAATTCAAAATCCAACAGGAAAATCACAGATTTTATGAGGAACAGAACAGAACAAAAATATGAGACAAAAATTTCATAAGTGGCAGTGGGTAGGGAATTCAAACTCTTGCGGCCTGCTTTCAAGGTACAGGGTTTGAGACTAGCCACCAGGTATATTTAACTGGGGCATTACACACACACACACACACACACACACACACACACACACACACACACACCAGTCCTATGTGATGAGTTGCCCAGTTACAAAGCTGTCCATTTTCCTGCAAAAGGTCTAGAAGTACAGTACACACACCAGTCCTGCTTCAAAGCTGTCCATCAGTACTAGAAAGCCCCTGAGAGCAAAGTCACGTCCTTCCCATGAGAGCAAGCTGCTACCCAGCCTGCAGATGTTACACACCAATTCCTTCTGGGATCTCTGCTTTTGCATGCTATCTTCCTAATCAGACTGTCTCACCAGCAGTCTGGATTATGTGTACATGCTCCGGATTGGTTCAGCATCAGTCTGGATATTGGGAATGCCATGCGGGAATGTGCAAAGTTCCAGGACTTGCATTTATGGTTTTATTTAAGTCCTGGGACATGCGTTTGTTGTTTTACTTATTTTTTCTGTCTTGTTTACAACTGGGGGGCTGCAGTCCTGCAGCCCAATAGCACGAGCCGCCCCTGCAGTTACCACTATTTATCTCCTCCCCACTCTTCTTTATGGCTTTATGGCACTTCCATCCTTAATAACCTCCAGGATTCACAAAAATTAAAACTTGAACAATTCTATAATAAAGTTGCTTAATTTACAGCACATATCTGTTTCATAACCTAGCACTGTAGAACACTGAAAAGCCTTAATTGTTAGAACTGCCACATCAACTAACTTACACAAAACTTCTTTCCACCTATAAAATTATCCGGCATCCATCTGCCTGTCCACCACTAAAAAACTTTCTACACAACTATGTACCCAGTCAGTCATTGCGATTCAGTGACCAAAAACTCCTCTCTATCTACAAGTCTAACAAATTTGCTGTGCATTGTCTGTACTCATACAAGGTTGCTAAGGCCTGGAACTCCTTACCTGTATCCATCAGGGCTATACCCTCCCTCCCATCTTTCAAAACCTCTCGGAAAGACTTCCTAGCCAAAATTTGGCTCTACTCTTGCTCAAAACCAGGATAAACTATATCTCTAAATGTGAACAAGTACCTTTTCTTTCCTTATACCTCCTTACTCACCCTTCTTCACTTACATCCTTATTGCTAATTCCCTTCCCTGCCTTTCTTTCTAAATATAGCACAAGCCTGTTTTCCCCTCAGTTCATATTGCAATTCCTATTTGTATTAGACTAACTTACCTTTATTTCTCTACATATTGTCTAAAGTTTCTCTAAATATTAAATGATTGTCCTGTACCTTGTATTGATTCTTAACCAATGTTTTTATATTATGTCTAATTTGTTATAATTATGCATGTGCAGATGCTTTTGTTTTATTTCTGAAGATTGTAAAATTATTGTTGTTAAAATGTTTTGTAATAATTTGTACTTTTCTCCTCGGGCTTCTAACCAGCTGGAGTTTCCCGGTAATCAAATGTCAATAAATAAATAAATAAATAAATACCCCTGAGGTAAGGGCCTCCAGATCTTCTGACTCCTTCCAGGAAACAGAAGTGGAGGAATAATCCTGCCCCCCTCAGCTTAGGAATGAACTTGCTTGAGCATGGTTAACATACATGAGGCTCTGTGTACAGTGGGTGTATGCTGGAAGTCAGGTGGTTTGAGAATGACTGATATGGGGTGTACTTGGCATCAAAGATATATGACTGAAAAGGCCTACACAGGGCCAAAAGCTGGTATCAAGATTATGCTCTCTAAGTATGCATTGCTACTGAGGACAGGTTTTTGCCAGGTCTCAGATAATTTTCCTGAAGTGAAAGGCCTGAACTATGAGTGTAGCATAGGAAGACTGAAATCTCTATTCTCACTATAGGCCAGCTACCTCTGCTGGTCCCAGGGGGGATGCCTGAGAAGAGTCCTTGACTATAACTGTGACCACCAATGACCAGGCAAGGAACTCAAAGGTCTGCTCCCTAGTGTGTTCATACTATTTCTTTGGGATATGGATAGTGCTTACATTCTGAAATGTATGGTCTACATTGGTTGCCAGGTGTGCATTTCTTCCAGGCCCTTTATCATACATCAGATTGTAAACTGTAAGTGAACTCAAAACTTTGCCAGTCTACCATGAGGACGTGAAGCATGAAGATTGGGAGGGTGGCTATCTCTGGGATGGGCTTTCCTCTGGAAGATGCAACTAATGCCTGTTCTCCACTTCTTGTGTAGCCAAGGAATTTCCCACCAGTCTCTGTGCTAGACACTTTCAACTGCTGCCATCCCCCAGCTGGAAAGGGGAGCTTATTTTTCTTCCTTTTCCTGCTGCATATTTGGTAGGCCAGGTTGAACTGCTGGCACTTATGGTGTGACTATATGCTGCATTCCCCTTCCAAGCCATGTAGTCTCTGGATTATAATTTGGCAAAACAATGAACACACAAATGGCTTAGGTGTTTTCTATAGCAGAATCAGGAACTTTTTTGCACTTTATGTCAAGCTTAAGGTCCAAACTGAGCAAGTGACAGAAAAAAGAACTGCTGTGATCCACTTAGAGGCTAGGCATGTTCTCAAAGTTTGATACATGAGATTACAACTTGCATCAGTCGAGGGTTTGCTCACTCCCAAATGCAAGAGCATCAGAGAAAAAAGGAAGAATTGGAGTGAATGAGAATTAATCCCAAATGAAGTCCTACAAATGATATTCTCAACTGTAATATTGGAATCTAATGTTGGAGGGACAGGTATGTGTCTCGGAGAACACCCCTTCTCTGTATCAGGCTTCCCATCCATGTGAAGCAGAGTTCCTCCCTGACCCTCAAGCATAACCTGGACCAGTGGATGGGAAATTGGAAACTCACCCCTGGTCTGCCACCTATGTCTCTAATGGATGGGGGAAAGTTGTAAAATGTTGTTTGACCGTACATGTACTAGTGGTTAGCCTAATATATATATATATATATATATATATATATATATATATATATATATATATATATATATTTATATATTTATGGTTCTACTTTCAGTATATTACCAAATTTCAGTATCTCGAGAAGAGAATCACTAAAATCCACTACAACAAAAGAATACAAAAATGAATGTCACTATATTGAAAGTCCAGAATAACAAATTTTCAGTATGTGATGTTCTGTTTTTTAATGTACCCTACACCATACAAATAAAAATACAAACACAACCTTCTACCCTATACCATCACAAACCAAAGCAACACATACACAGCAACAAAACCCTAGTAATCTATGTTTAAGCACCCCAGAGACCCACTAGTAATATATATCAACTCAGAGGTCACACTACCATGAAAAAAACAACAAACTTACTATTACACACCTACACTTCCATTCCACATTGTCAAAGCTATACCCACGAGAAACACACACACACACACACACACACACACACACTACAAATGCACAAAAATCACCACTTTCAACACGTACACACACACACACCCCCACACACACACACACACACACACACACACACACACACACACACACACACACACACACACACACACACACACACACACACACACTTTCACCTACCTACTCTGACCTACTCCTAAAACATCCTAACAAATGAAAACATAACAAATTTCTATCCAAAATCCTTACACATTACGCACCTACCTGAATCTTCTGTACATAACCACACATTGGCCACCATGTCTACATCTCAAAAACATACCTCTCAACTGTCCAGATTTTCACAGAATGTCAAGATTTTTGACTCATATTTTTGGTCTGTTTCTCACAAAATTGTGGTTTTCTGGAAAATCAATGGCAAATCATTGAGAAATAAAGTCAGAAAGTAATCAGACATCTGAATTTCTGACTTCATATCCTTCAGAAAAATTCATGCTAATGCAACATCTGTTATTCTATCAACTTTCTAAGTTTCTAAGAGCAATATTTAAAAAGTGGCTCTATTTTTGGGCATTTGTCCCCCCATTATTTGTGGCATTGTCCAGATTTTTTGCTCTAAGAGGTTGAAAGGTATGCCCAGAAGCCACTACATCTTAAAGGGACAGCATACCATACACTACAGACCACACCACAATTACTTCAGATTCGGCATACTCAGTTTTGTTATTACGCATTTTTGAACAACTGCACTGTTAGCATTCTTGTCTCGAGATACTGACATTCGGTATTTCAGTATTTCAAAATTGGAAAGTAGAACTATATATATAAATATATATATATATATATATATATATATATATATATATATATATATATATATATATATATATATATATATATATATATATATATATATATATATATATATATATATATATATATATATATATATATATATATATATATATATATATATATATATAAAAGCACAAATCGCTGAAAACTTATTTTGCCGAATTTTATTTCAAATAGTAGTGGCAGTGTATATGCCCCCCCACACCCCACAACTATATATTCTAACTCCAGGATCACACTACAGTGGGGAAAAGGGCATATACACTGCCACTACTATTTTTGGTGAAATGAAATTCTGCAAAATCAGTTTTCGGTGATTTGTGCTTTTGGCGATTTGGTCTTGGTGCAATGAAATTCGGCGAAATGTGCTTTTGGCGAAATGTACCAGATCCAGATATATATCAATCAGTTATGTAAATGAAGTACAGTTATTATGCCATCACATAAAATTATTTGCCTTTGGTCCAATTTCCTCCAGTTTGTTAGTGTAATAGTTTCTCCTCATGTCTGTCCTTCCTATCCATTTTTGTACCTTTTTTTTCTTCACTTTTATTGGTGGTTTCTTACTCGTCTCTATGGTTTTCTGCATACTGATTCCAACCTCATATCTATTCTTCACATACTTGAACCCCCCCTCCAAGGATTTTTCTTTTGATGATATTCAGTGACACATCCTTGCTGGTTTTCACTGCATTCTGAATAGGATATAAAATTAATGCATCTCTTGCCAGAGCTTCATTTTATCACTTGCAGTTCATATACCTTTATCCAGATGAAGTATTCCATTCCACTCCCATTTCACATCCTTTTAACAAATGCAGGTTTCTGTCATATCATCTCATTTTTCTGTCTGGCAATCATCCAAGGCACACGTACCAAAGTCCTTTCAGCCATCCTAATGCACCTCGGAGTAGGCGATATGCTATGGAGTAAAGCTGGAATTTTTTGAGGCGGTCAGTGTAGGCATTTGTTTGAGGCCAGTAATCCTCTTTGTGAGGTACTTCTGTGGCTGTTCCAGATGCTGCAGATGTCTTGTGACGTACATTCCAAAAGGCGCATTGTACTCTATAATGGGTCTAATGAGTGTTGAGTAGAGGGGAACAATGACCTCTTTTTTCATGGATGAGAACCCTTTTATGATGCAGTGTGCCATGTAGAAGTACTTCCTGACTACTATGGCGATGTGACTATCAAAGGAGAGACTACGGTCCACCTGGGTCCCAAGGTCTCTTATCACACATTCAGTGTTAAGTAGATTGCTGCCTATGTGGTAGTTCATGGGTACAGAGTTTTTACCAATGGGGATGACACTGCACTTTTTGGTATTGAGCTTGAGGCCATGGCTCTGACACCAGGCATCTGTCTCAGCGAGGCCCTTCTGTAGGATGTCCACATCATTTGGGGACTTGACTATGGCTCCTAGTTTGCAGTCATCTGCGAACTTCATTAGCCAGAGGCCTTCTGTGTTAGCCTATACTTCAGAGAAGTAGATACCAAACAGGAGAGGTCCCAGGGCAGAACCCTGTGGTACTCTATTTGTCACTGCTTTGGGGTCAGATTTGGAGTCTGCAACTTTTACAGTGTTGGTTCTGTCAGTGAGCCAGTTGGCAACCCATCTTGTGACGTAGGGATTTATAACTAGTTTAGTGAGTTTAGGTATAATTCCAGAATGGGGGATGGTGTCGAAAGCTTTGGCGAGGTCAAGATAGGCTGTGTGAACCACCTTACCCTCATCTACGGCTTTGGTGACTGCCTCAAAGAAGTCGATCAGGTTCAGGAGGCATGATCTGCCTTTCACAAACCTGAACTGGGTGGGATCCAGAGTTTGGAGGTTACCAATGACTTTGTTTATGAGTTCCATGATGATACGTTCCATGGCCTTGCAGACCAGACTCATCAGGCTAATAGGTCGATAGTTCCCGGGATCAGTGGTGGCTCCCCCTTTGTGGAGTGGGATAACTGTTGCTGTGCGCCATTCAGCGGGTACAAAGCCTGATGCGTGGCTATTATTGAACATGGTGCTTAAGTGGGTAGCCAGTTCATTCTGAAGTTCATGTAAAACGCAGCCTGGGATGTTGTCCAGTCCCATGGATTCTGTGTTTTTGGCTTTAGAGGGTGCAGCTTTTACCTGTGTAGTTGTGATTACAGGGACTCTGCATTTTTCCTGTATAGATATGGGCCCTTTAGTGGGTGGGGGGTAACGTTAGCACTGAACCTATCTGCCAGGATGTTGGCAATATCAGTTGGTTCTGTAATTTTCGTGCCGTTGTGCTGTAACTCAGAGCAGATCTGGGTGTTGCCATTGAGATTCTTGACATAGCTATAGAATGCTTTGTGGTTGTCCTTAGAATTTGTGGCAATTTTGTTTTCGTAGCTAGCTTTGGAGGATCTTATAAGGGATCTCAGCTTCTTACTGAGGCTGACCAGGGAGTTCCTCCACTCATGGGATTTTACTCTCTTTTGCAACAGTTTCTTTCTTCTGTTGTACAGTTTGTTTATGGCAGGAGACGACCAGATTGGCTTCCTTTTTTTGGAGGATAGCATCTTGGTTCTGTTTGGGATAACATGATCCATGCACTCGTGTAAGTGCTTATAGAGTGCATTTGTGTAGGATTCAGCAGTTGTAACTGTATTGTCCATCTGCATGGGTGTCATGAAGTTCACTACTTCTGTCTTAAGAAGCATGAAGTTGGCTTTGGAGAAATTTCTTACTGTGGTTTCCTTAATGGGGGTGGGGGCGGGATGTGGATATCAAGGGTGATTAGCTTATGGTCGGATAGGACCAATGAGGAGTTGACTTCAGGTGTGGAACACCAGTCACTCATGTTGGTAATGACTAGGTCTAGGATACTGTTGCCCCTGTTGGGGGTGTGGATAAGTTGATCCAGGGCATTGGAGTTTATGAATTCCAGAAAGTGTTGAGCTAAGGAGTTGGTACACGAGTAGTTTTCCCAGTTAATGGTGGGGTAGTTGAAGTCGCCCATTATTAGGGTGTTTGGTTGAACCCTAATATTTTCCAGTACATCAAGAAAAGAGGAGTGGGAATCCTGGGACATGGTGGAGGATCTGTAGCAAGCTGCAATTTGTATTGCAGTTTTGCCCAGAGTTAGTTGCACTTGGATAACCTCGGATGCATTATGCTGAGCAACTAGCCTGGAGGTGTGGATATCCTTAATGAATATGGACACACCTCCGCCTTTGGTGTTTCGGTCCAGGTTACATGGCCAAAAAGTGTGGTATGAGTTATAGCCTGGTAGTGCAGGGGTGCTCTCTAGAGCCTTGAACCAGGTCTCAGTCACTGCACATATATCGATGTTCTCCATTTTAAGGAGAGCCTCAAGTGAGTGCATTTTGAGATTTAGACTTCTAGCATTGAGTAGCATTACCCTCAGTTTTTGCTTGCCTGTTCCTGTTATGGTGGTGAATTTGTTATTTGAACCTTGTCTAAAAAGGCACTATAGGGGCAGCAAGAGCCTTAGCCAGTATCCAGAATCCCAGGGGCGACAGGTGCAGGCCATCTGTGGCAAAGCATCATGGTCTGTCGACCATGTCATCCCAAGCAGACAGATACTGGACCCCCTTATAATGACACCAGAAGCTTAGCCAATTGTTGAAGTCAATCATTTTGTCCTTGTACTGCAGTATCATTCTGGGTGATGGCAGAATGCTACTCAGGGCTAGGGTCATACCTGCCTGGGCTACAAGATCGGAGAGCTCTTCCATGTCTCTTTTCATGTAGTCCAGACAGGTATGTCTCTGGTCATTCCCACCAACATGGACAATGACAGAGTCATATTTGTACTTGTTGTGGAGTGACCTGAGTGCGTGGGTTATGTGGTGGATCCTGGCACCCGACAGGCAGCTGACAGTGATCTTCTCCTTGTTTAGCTTGGTGAGTGGGACATCAATATGCCTAACTATAGACTCACCTATGACTAGTGTGTTGGGTACATTGTTTTGCCTTATTGGCTGTGGTTGAGTGGCACTGATTCTGTGGGCTATGTGTCATTTGGGTTGTGATGGGGGATGGAGGTTGCTTGCATTTCTGCTTTGGAGGTCTCTGTTGCTTAGACAGATTATTATTGAGAGCCTCCGCGAATGTTTTTGTGTTACTATGTGTGGATTTTGGTGGTGTAGATTTAGTGAGACCTTATGTGATGAGTGTGGTGTCATGCAAATGTTTACCTTCTCCTCATGACTGTCAAGTTCAGTCTTGGTTGGAGAGAGCTTTACCTCCAGCTTGGCTAGATAAGTGCATCTCTCACAGGTTGTAGTGTTGGGTGGTAGGAGAGGGTTGTCTGTGTACATGAGGCAATTTCTACATTGCCTCAAGATGCCCAGATTCATCAGATAGACAGGAGAGAACAATGCAATGGGAGCTGACCCTTGGACATGCCTGAATAAAAAACTGTTTTCCTCTAGATAAGTGAGGAAAGTGAGCACAAGAGCTGTTTTTCTCTAAGCAAGTGAGAAAAGTAAGTACAAAAACTGTTTTCCTCTAGGTAATGAGGAAGGTTGCGTGCTATAGTAATTAGTAGCTTATTTAGTGCTTACAAGTTCTGAACAAGTGCTGAGCACGAATAAGCAAATTTAAGTGCTAAAACTAAGAATCTGTATCTGCACTAGACGAGTTACAGGACAGAAACAAGTGCAAATGCAGGTTTTCAAATCAGAAAGTTGAGAGAGATGGAAGAGATTGCCCAAACAGCCAATAACTACAATTTCTGGGCCAGAACCACTCCTTATGTGGTAGACAGGTTACCTAGTGCTTAGCACTCCCACTGATAAGCTAGAAGGCTTCCCTCCAACACAGAAAGACTTGGGGGGGGGGCTCAGAAGCTTACATACAGTCCTGGATACAGCAAATCTGTATCTGGAACACTAGTTACAGGAAAGGTAGGAAACAGGCTTACAGTGTTTTTTTTTTTTTTTACAGAAAAGTAGTAAAAACAGTAGTAAAAACAATTCACATGCAGTGCAAGCTAGCACACTTGAGTATGTAGCAATATTAGACCAAACACAGTTTAAAAAATGCAATTAAATTAAAAAGGACTAAAATCAAGTGCAGAAAGAGTTTATTAGGTATAATGTGGTAAAGAGATGAGAATGGGGGAGTGTCCCAGATAAAATCTACAGTGGGGCGGGCAACTGCAAAAGCCACCAAATTTAAACTACAAGCTAGAAATAGAGAGGGTGGGTGAGTGGGACAAGAGTTTCAACAGAGATCTAAGCAACAATTAACAGTGCAAACTCTAAAACCAAAAAAAATACTCAGCTCTGTATATTTGCAGATAGATTGGAAAGCAGTCTCTCAGAACATGTTACTCAGTTCAACACTTTATCTCTGAAACCTCACTGTCTCTCTTCTTTTACATCACCTCATCTACTAAAACTTACAATGGAAAAGGTTATTTACTAAGAGTCTGGGGTCAGAGGAAGACTGATATTTGATATATACAGTAGCCCGCAAGTGTAAACTGTACTATTTTATATGTTGTGCAGGGGACATCACCATTCACTGCCTTCTGTTTGCCTAACATTTTGCTTTCCTGTCAGGTGATCTTAGAGGTTTGACAGCTGCAGTTCTAGTAATGACTCTGCTATCTCTGTATCTGTTCCACCCACCTACACTCCACCCCAGCACAACCGCACACAGCAAGCAATTAGCTCTGATTTGGAAACCTGACCATCTTAGTCATTTTTCCAGTACATTGGTGAGATGACACGTAGTCCAAACTGTTGCCAGTAAAGCATCATTCACATCTTCAGACTGCGGCTTGCGTGTCAATGTATTTGTTGAAAGATGAGTCATGTGACTGACCTTAAAGAGACAGTGTCACACTTATCCAATCTTGTTTCGTTTAAAAATTGTTGAAAGGTAGTCATGATTGCCTAGTACCTGATCTTACTAGTGAATATATTAACAAACAAGACAGCTCTGTGTGTGGCTAGGAAAGGGTAGCAGGTCAGTTATTCCTCCAAATATTTCCTTTTAGGCAGGTAAAGAAGCACTACTACCATGTTGTAACTTGTACCAGTATCCCAGTCTGATGGCAGTATCAACAAGTAACAATCTTTTTTAAGTGTAGGTGTGGGTGTATGTATGTGTGTTTTTGTGTATGTTTAAGGGGAAGACACTGATTTCTGCCACACATTTCATGTGTGTGTGTGTGTGTGTGTGTGTGTGTGTGTGTGTGTGTATACATATATCCTCTTGTCAGTCCTGTGAGAAACTCTGGGGCCCCTAGGGATTTTACTGTGTGTAGTTAAATGGGTAGTCTTTGGCTACACACTCCCTGTCTGCAGTCTTGGGTCCTCTTGAAGTTGGGCCCGAGGAAGTGAGCCCCTGTTACTATGTCCAGACGGCCAACTCTTAATACTGTTGAAGAACAAGAGAAGCAGTGAAACAGTCTGACAAAGGAGACAAACAACTTTTATAGGCCTTGCAGTAGTGCCAAACACCCCATCTATTTCAAATAATGGTGCAGAAACTTCATAAGCACCCAAGGAGGTGGAGCCACAGTGAGACATGGAGAAAAGAGAGCAGAAGACAAGTGATAGGAAACAGGTGCATAAAAAAAGGAGGCAAGTCAGGGTTAACTGCTTGAAAACATTTCTAAAAGTTGTAAAAACTGTTGCATTGACTTTATTCTCATAGAACCCTGAAGACACAGCTTACCATGTATCACAACAAATGCATACAACATACAGGAAGATACCAATTTTTTTTTTGGGGGGGTGGCAGATGGAATGCACACAAACAGCAGTAGAAATACAAATGCCCCAGTATCAGAGACAAGTCATCCTCAGCTTGGGGTAGTGAAGTTGCAAGCATCATAGACAGATGTAAGAAATCAGTTCCTGAGACTGCTTTATTCTATTCTCCTTATTCCCCAGTAGAATGGTGAGAGAATTAACAAGCTACATGACTACTTCATGCAGAGACTGTATACGTGTGTGTGTGTGTTGGGGGGGCATACCTCTCAACCTGCTAAAGCAAGATATCTGGACAAGGCCTTAAATAATGGGAGGGACAAATGCCCAAAAAGGTGCATATATTGAATATTGCCCTTATAAACTTGGAAAGTTTCTAGAATAATAGGATTTGTGTTAGCATGTGTTTGCTGAAGGATATGAAGTTTAAAAGTCAAATGCATGTCATTATTCAGTGACTTCAGTCCTCAGTGATTTGCCAGAAAACCACAAATTTTATGAGGAAAAGACAATAAAACATGAGGCAAAAATCTGGACATTTTGCAAAACTCTAGATAGTTGAGAGGTATGTGTGTGTGTGTGTGGGGGGGGGTCTAGTAGCATGCATGCCAGTCCTCAGATAACAGTGTTTACAACACATTACACCTTGCATCAGTCTACTGACTTCAGTGATATATGACAGCAGTTCCACTGACAGCTATTCTGCCCAAAGATAGAGGTGCCGTCAGCATTTGCCAGCTGTGCTTAGTTGTTTCAGTTTGCAGGGTAGAGGGATAACCAGAATAGTAGACAGAATATCACTGTGAGGGGGAAAAAACAGTATTAGAAGATACACAGTTGTTTACTGAAAGGAAGCCGCCAAGAAAATAAGCAGCAGGTGCTATAACAAAGCAAACTAGACATAGTCTTCTTGGCTAAACTCTCAAAAAGAAAATTCAAAAGAAAAACCCTCCCCCTAACTGGGTGAAAGAGGGTCAGACTATAACAATACCCTGTGCATTCTGTGACACAACATTAAACTATCACTCCTGGAACTGAACCGATGCCAGATGCTTCTGAATCCTTCTCATGTTTCAGTACATCATGTTTCAATTGTGCTGAAACTTGTGTGAACACAAACTTGGCCTATTTCTTGGTAATGAGTCATGAATAACTATGAAACCGTACTTCTCATTAAGCAAGTTCTCGGTTGCACCTTATTTAATGATGCTGGTCAAAAGCAGCTTCAAGAATGCCAGTACAGAAGAAAACAGTTTACTTTTCTGTAAGTGCCGTGATGGGAAGGTTAAAGTGCTGAGACCTTGATACAGGCAATTCAAGAAAGTAGTTCCGCTTTGTATAGAATTAGTACTTGAGTGAATATTTTTTCCTGTTAACTTCAACAGGATATCACAAACAAGAGAAACTTGACAGTCTAATTTTCAGAGAGGGGTCATTACTGCATTACTGTAATGGAGTTACTTGATTTCACTTTCATGTTTTGAACAACAAATGGATTAACTAAGAAATTTCAGGCCCAATGAGAGCAATTCTCAGTGTATCATAGAGATGGCAAATGTACCTGAAGAACAACCACAGGGTTGTGCCATTTGATGGCCCCATCCATTTTGTTTCCAATGTGGTTGTAAGTGCATGTCAGATGTGTTGTTGCTGAACTATAGATGAGGACCATTATGGTGCTTGGTTGCCCTGTCCCAGAAGGTGGTCATCTCAATATTCAGTATCCATAGGACCTTGGAAGCCTCTGTAGCTCGCAACACAATTCACGTTTTATTTTATTTCACTTATTTAAGAGTGGGTTAATTCTTATGCTGCAATATATAATTTTTAGGTTTTCTAGATTCAGGAAAAATAACTTCACAGTTCTCCAACAGATCATTCAGAGAAGGTGTAAAAGCTGTGTTGCACATTTTCTGTGAGGTCTTTCTTGTACCAAAGGTTGTGTTGAATTTACTGAGAAAAGTTCATTTCTAGTAGGTGCAGTATTCCACCTACACTTTTCAGTACTTCAGCAGAAAACGCAGCTAAGTGCGACAGTGAGCATTCGTTTTGAGATGTGAGATGACAAGGGAGGGGTGTGGCCTATCACAGTGGTAAGGAAAGCCTTCTACGTTGTGTATCTCATAAATAAGGGCATCACATCCAAGACTAAGGATGTTATAATTCCTCTATACTCTACCCTCATTAGACCACTACTTGAGTACAATTCTCCCTTTTGCATGTACCTTACCAGACACCTGCAACAACTGGAGAGACCACAAGGGTTTCTAACCAAGGGCCTCCAAAACATGACCTGCACGGAAGGATTGAAGGTCCTGTCTCTGTACTCTGTATCATGCAGGCTGCTGACAGATGACCTATGCCTGGCCTAGAGACCAATCTCTGACCCTGCCCTAATGGAAATGCTACATATCCGCAAATCAAATGGGACAAGAGTCACTCGCAGCAAGGATCACAACCTAGCCTGTGACATAACCACAACATGTTGGAGAGACAGATATGTCTCCGAGAGATTGCTGCTCCTCTGGAATAAGCTCCCACTTCTTGTGAAAAAAATTGAGCTCCTCAATGACCCTATTTAAGTGCAACCTTGACAACTGGATGGGAGACAGCAAATTTACCCCAGGGGTGTCAACTATGTCACTCATTGACCAGGGGTAGTTGGTGCTAATCACTAATTCGCTCTGCTAACAATGACCATCTAACCATGGTCAACTAGGGAAAAAGGGTATTACATGGCTAGGCTTGTAAAGGCCCTAGGACTATTAGCCTAGTAACCTCCTTTGAATGTATGAACCTATATGTAGCATATACAGTAGACCAGTGGTTGTAAACCAATAAAAAGGATAGCCATTTGAAGCTGCCATTTAGAATTATCAAGTCCATAGCTCATATAAAGTTTAACTCTTGTAGTAGCCTATACATAGGTTCATAGGTGTGTACTAGGCTAATGGCCCTGGAGCCTTTACAAGCCTAGCCATACAATTACCCTGGCATAGTGCCATCCGACCTTAGTTCCCAGTGCCTCTGTCGAGTAGAGCTACTGGAATTATCCCTGGGGTGAATTTTGTGTTACTCATCCACTCATCAAGATTTCTCTTGAAGAGGGTCAGCGAGGTGTTCTGCTTAACATGCATGGGAAGTCTGTTCCATAGCTTGGGCAGTCTCTGGGTTATGAACCTGTCCCTCCAGCATGTTCTGTTAATTGTGGTAATGAGGTTGAGGTCTCTGGACAGTGTGGTGTGGAGGGATTGGGATTTCTTTAGATGTAGCATTTCTAACAGAGCTGGGTCAGACATGGCTTTGTAAGTCAAGTAGAGATTGCCTCTAAGTAGGCGATATGAGACAGAGAATAGTTGGAGTTTTTTGAGTCTGTCCATATAGGACAAGTGTTTAAGGCCTAGGATCCTCTTTGTGAGGTACTTTTGTGGCCTCTCCAGTTGTTGCAGGTATCTAGTGAGGTACATGCCAAATAGGGCATTGTACTTGATAATTGGCCTAATGAGGGAAGAATAGAGGGAGACAATGACCTGTTTCTTCCTGGATGCAAAACCCTTAGTAATGAGATGTGCCACATAGAAGGACTTTCTGACCATAGTGGCAATGTGATGATCAAAAGAGAGGTTGCAGTCAACCTGTGTTCCCAGATCTCTTATAACACCTTCTGTGTTCAGTGGACTACCATCAATCATGGGAACTGTTTTTTTCCCAAAGGGAATGACAACACATTTTTTGGCATTGAGCTTAAGGCCATGGTTCTGACACCAGTCGTTGGTCACAGTGAGGCCATTCTGTAGGATGTCAGCATCACTTGGGGAGTTAATAATAGCTCCCAACTTGCAATCATCTGTGGACTTTGTCAGCCAGAGTCCCTTCATGTTGGTCTGGACTACAGAGAAGTAGATACCAAACAGGAGAGGACCCAGGACCGAACCCTGTGGGACTCCACTCATGACTAATCGGCAGTCTGACTTGGAGTCAGCTACTTTCACACTGTGGGTTCTATCTGTGAGCCAGTTTGCAACCCATCTAGTGATATAGGGGTTGATGCCAAGCTTAATGAGTTTTTCTATGATTCCTGAGTGGGGAATGGTATCAAAAGCCTTGGCCAGATCAAGGTAGGCTGTATGAACCACCTTGCCTTCATCCACAGCTCTGGTGACTGACTTAAAGAAGTCAACTAAGTTGAGCAGGCATGATCTACCCTTCACAAAACCAAACTGTGTGGGATCCAGAGTTTGGAGATTCCCTATATCCTTGTTTATTAGGTCCATGATGATGAGTTCCATAGCTTTGCATATCAGACTCGTCAGGCTAATAGTGCAATAGTTCCCAGGGTCTGTAGTCACTCCTCCTTTGTGGAGAGGGATGACTGTAGCAGTGCACCATTCAGCAGGGACAAAGCCTGAGGTGAGGCTGTGATTGAACAGGGCACACATGTGAGGTGCCAGTTCACTCTGTAGTTCATGTAGAACACAACCAGGGATATTGTCAGGTCCCATAAAAGCTGTATTCTTGGCCTTGGACAGTGCTGTTTTAACCTCTTCAGCAGTAATATTGGGTGCCTGGCAATCTACTGGTATTGTGATTAGTCCTTTGGGGGAGGGGGGGTAAAGTTGACAATGAATCTGTCGTCCAGTATACTGGCAATATCTGTTGGCTCGGTATAGGAGGTACTATTGAGCAGTAGCTCAGAGCAAATCTGGGTATTGCCATGGAGATTCTTTACATAACTATATAAGACCTTGTGGTTGTCTTTACTATCTGCTGCAATTCTATTTTCATACCTAGCTTTAGAGGATTTGATGAGGGATCTCAACTTTTTGTTGAGGCAGATAAGGGAGTTTTTCCAGTCTTGGGACTTCACCTTATTCCGCATCAGATTCTTCCTTCTGTTGTACAGTTTGTTTATGGCAGGGGACCTCCAGATTGGCTTTATTTTTTTGGAGGAGAGTGTCTTGGTTCTATTGGGAATGGCGAGAGCCATGCATTTGTGTACGTGTTCATAAAGTGCATTGGTGTATGATTCTGCGGTCAGGCAACTATTCTTCATTTGCAAGGGTGCCGTGAAGTTGGCCACCTCTGTTTTAGGATCCCAAAACATCTCCTTTATTCCAAAGCACTTTCTTAGCAATGAGGTTAGAAAGCATAACCCAAACAAATGTAAATACCTTTGTGATCACTAAATGTTATTAAAAGGTACAAAGAACATTATCAGTACAAAGGTATTTTTGCAGTGTCAACAGTTATGCAGTCACAGTCTCTAAATCAAAATGATAATATAGTATAAAGAACACAAACCCAGAATTACATTTTTCTAAAATTTCACAAACAACTTTTCATATCTTGAGATATAGAGCCAAATCACATTTCTCCAACCCAAACTAAGCTTTCATAAATATGTGTTCTGAGATATTTATAGAAATATGAAAAAGTATGCTTATTTGTACAATTAAAACATAAATAACACTGAATATCTTGCATTATATGCAGCACACAGTGAAGATATCAATAACAACTTTCTTCAACATAATCTAAGGTTTCTTCTGATGACATGCAGATAGCTTGTAAATTTGTTTGTTTTTAGAACATTGATATACGTATGGTAATGTACATCTTTAAAGTTAGTAAACACCTAGAAATATCTCCAGTACAAAGTATCATACATGGTCAGTGACAATGTTATGTCTCCCATCATGGCATTTCACACTATGCCTAAGGATACCATGAAACTCTCCCACTTATGTAAATATTAATGTAAATATGAAAATATGAATAATAAAAAGTAACAAACAGTGATTAATATCTTCACTGCAGGAGATCCTAGGTTAACAAATTTAGTGTAATTTTGTTAATTACACTTTGCCCTTTTGCATACTGCCTGTTATTAATTGGTAAGTCACTTAGTTAAGGAAGCCACCTCCCCTAATATCAGGATGCTATAAGGAGCTATGAATTGTTAAATGAAAGTATACAGAAGTGTTACGTGTGTGTGTGATAAGTGAAGCTGAATGCAGAAAATAATAGGAATATGGATTGTACAATTTCTTAGGTTACCGAGACAAGTAAAGTGTGGAAAAGATAAGACACTGAAGCACAAAATATTATCACAGATGTTGGGATTTTGAGTTGTAGCTGAACACAAATTAGTAGTCTAACAACAACTGCTGTAGCAAAAAGAGAAAATGTTTTCCAAAAAGGTTCCATCCACTTCAGCCACTTAAACATCCAGTTATCTGTGAATTTATTAAACTGACCTGTTAAATACATCTGACATTATGTACAATGCTTAAAAAGAGAGGGGGAAATACCAACATTTTGGGTCTTTGGCCAGAAGGAAAAATCAGAATCAACCTAGAAGAAAAAAATAATTAGCTATGGCACCATGGCACAACAGGACATCAAGCCATATCTATCTATATAAATAGATAGATAGATAGATAGATAGATAGATAGATAGATAGATAGATAAATAGATAGCTAGATATAGGAGTGGTGACAAATATTGAAACACCCAAACATTGACGTCAATAAAATTGGCCACAAAATATCAAGAACACACCAAGCATGCTTGAGGAAAATCCTCTCAGCATGCAATTTAAAACTCAATAAAAAAATGCAAAAATATTTTTTACAGAGTGGAGCAAGCCCCGTGGCACACTGCATGTAGGGGGGCTGTGCCCCTATCCCACTCTATGCAAATTATATATACTAACTCTGAAATTGCACAATTCTTGAGGAAGGGGTATATTCCCCAGCCTTGGAGACTGCTGCTTTCTCACACCTGTCCATCATCTGCATTGTTTACCAAATGATGTCAACATAAAATGGACATTTGGGAGTATTGACTAAAGTCACAGCTATCACTGATGTGCATGTGCATCTATATGGACACACATATATCTCTCTGTACATATATATATATATATATATATATATATATATATATATATTTTTTTTTTTTTAGGGTCACCACAGTGGATCACCTTGTCTGCTCATGACTGGCAGTAGAGTTTTATGGTGCTGAGTTGCCAGCCTGGCAGCCAACCTTCCACAGAAAGCACACACACACACGCACTCATGCCTAGGGCCAATTTAGAGTGTCCAATCCACCGAGCACCCAGAGGAAACCCACATGACCACAGGGAGGACATGCAGACTGCACAGAAGGCACCTCAGCTGAGGATTGAACCAGAGAACCTCTTGCTGGGAGGCAGCAATGCTAACTGCTGCACCAACGTAGCCACACAATATATATATATATATATATATATATATATATATATATATATATATATATATATATATATATATATATATATATATATATTAATAACAGCAAATAAAAGATAGCTTGCAAAATAACATGTATAATAATAATACAAGTTAGCAAATAAACACTCTTAATATTGCAAGAAAGTTGTAGCTAACAGGAAGACAAGAAGGAGAAGAAACATAACTAGAAAATATCAAAAAGCAAAACATGATACTAGCAAACATTTAAGCGAAATTTTAATGTAAAAAAAACTACAGAAGCAATACGGGTAATGACTCAAATGGAAGAACAAGCTGATGCAGGGCACAGAGGCATAGAAAGAGATACAAAGAAAATGGAAATTAGGTTAAGTAATGCACAAGTCCTGTCACATTCAGAAAAAGAGGATAAATCTGAAGTAATACGAAAGGAAGAGAGTCAACAATTCCTTGTTACTTTTTGATGAAACAGATACCAAAACAGAGAACACCTGTCTCTTTTAAAGAACAATCTTACACATATTTTATTTTTTATTAAATTGTGAATTTATTTTTTGCTTTTTTGACACTGTTGAAAAGACAAAACAGCTACTTCAGTTCTTTTAAAAGAGGAGGGAAATGGGCCTGTGTTTCACAGTAAGGGATTCTGTGAGAATAAGCCTTGGTAACTAGTTGTTTAATAGCTTGGGCAATCAGCTGTAAATGATATACATCCTGCAGACCTGGGTTTGATTCTTATTTGCACACCGCATAATTTTAGTAAAATATAAAGTGTTCTTTAGTCACTTCTAGAAACCTTATCTAGCAACAGAATGAAAGACAGAAAGGTGCTGCAAGCCCATGACAACCATCTGCAATACAAATAAACAGTGCCAGTGTGGCTCATCTACAGCCCATTACTGTTGGCCATTCTGACACACCTCAACTCTATGGGTTGAAGAGCGAAAAAAGATCTGATCCCAGACCTGACTAATAAGCTGCACCCTTTTCGACTTGATAGGTTTATATGCCAAAACAAAACAAAACAAAAAAAAAGTGGTCTGATCTCTATGGGTTGAAGAGGAAGAAAAGATCAGCTGGTCCCTGGTGCAAGCTAGCAAGTCAAATGTCCCTTTTTATGTTATTCATGTCCTGGAAAATAAAAAAGAGACTTTCAGACTGCTGCCTTGTGACAGTTTAAATACCACACAAGGAGTGTTGAAGCTTCATCCCTTACCACTAATGCACCACCAGTACTATGGACCTGATTAACAATGACATGAAAATCACCAGACTCTAGACTCAACCCAATCTGGTTTTGTCAAGGGCACATCCTACATTCTCTAATCTGCTGGACTTCTTTGAGAAGGTCACTAAAGCCATGGACGAAAGTAAGACAAACCATACCACCTACTTTGACTAGGCAAAGGCATTTGACACAATACCCTACTCAGGTATTATAGATCAACTCACAAAATTGGGCATAAACCTCAACATCACCAGATGGATAGCCAAATGGCTCATGGATAGGACACATGTTGTTTGAGTGGAGGAATCCACATCCAGCAAGAGGGCAGTCACCAGTGGAATACCGCAGGGCTCAGTGCTGGGCCCCCTTCTGTTTGGGATATACTTCTCAGATGTCAAGGCAAATGTAGATGGCCTTTGGCTGACCAAGTTTACTGATGACTGTAAGTTGGGGGCAATCGTTGACTCCCTAAATGATGTTGATATCATACAGTATGATCAGACGCAGACTAATGATTGGTGTAAGAGCCATGGCCTCAAACTAAATGCAAAGATCAACATAATAATACTATTTGAGAAAGCAAATACCCTGCAAATTACAGCATTGATAGCATCCCCTTAAGAGTGGACCCAGTGATGAGAGATCTGGGTACACAGATAGAGAGTAATGTGAACATTGACCACCATATGTCCATGGTGGTGAGGAAATCCATCTTTGTGGCTCAGTTTATAAGTAAAAGCATGGCATCCAGATCTAAGGATGTCATAGTTCCACTGTACTTGGCCCTTATCAGACCAATAATGAAATACAATTCATCCTTTGGCATGTACCTCACCATGCATCTGCAACAGTTGGAGCATCCTCAGAGGTTTCTCATTAAAAAAATTCAGGGTACAACCAACAAGTCATATGCAGACTGATTAAAAGCCCTATCACTGTATTCAGTTTCCTACCAATTACTGTAGGGTGATTTGTGCCTGACCTACAAGGTAATCTCTGACCCAGCCCTGATGGAAATGTTGCATATTAATAAAACTAACTGCATGAGGGTTACATGTTCCAAAGATCTAAACCTGATCTCTTACATGACTACATCATACTGAAGAGATGGATATATGTCCCAGAGATTGCCTCTCCTCTGGAATAGGCTTCCTGTTCACGTGAAGCAGAGCCCTTCCTTGACCATCTTCAAGTGCAATCTGGACTAATGGATGGGAATCACAAATTTATGCCTGGGGAGGTGCTCATGTCCTTTATGGACAGAGGCAGTCTATAAAAACTGTCAAAACCCCACTTGCTGACATTGTTATCTTTCCCCTACGGATAGAAAATTGGGTAAAATCTGGGTAAAACTGGCTAGATTTGTTAGGGCTCTTGAACCAAATAATCTCCTATGAACTTATGAACCTATGAATTAGTATCCATTTCTGAATTCTGGTAGTGCACTACCTCCCAAATTGTCATCTCCTGATCACACCCCCTGATATTTTGTGCCTGGAGGGCTGCCCTTTCTGCCCCACCCTTGCTACACTTCTACCAATAAACAGAGTTTTGGAAGGGTTCTACAGTATGTACAGTGAGTCAGAAAAGAAAGAATTGGCATTCATTGTTGTAAAGACATCCGAAGAAGACCGTACAGTTGTGTAAAATCTTACCATAATGGTAGATGTCCTTGTCTTCACCACTGCAGTATTCATTACAAATGGGGATTCACTGTTGTGCATCCCACCATCTGGCCAGTTTACCAAAGTCTCCCATTGCTTTAAGGTACTAATAATGGTTTTCCATGCACTACATACATTTTGTATACAGAACAAAATTCAAACATGCATGAAGAAAAGGCACAATGGCAATTTTCATTCACAAGTTATTTAGTGTTTTTGTCAAACCACTTTGGCTTCTTCAGAACTTGTTTTCAAAAATCAGCAACACATCTACTGACATGCATTACATGACAACGTAAACTAATCAACATCACATAAAGATGCCTAAAAACATCATTAATTAATTTTTAAAGACAAAGCTTTCAGATCACTATATAAAGAAAGAGAATCACTAATTCACAGATAAACCAAGGCAATGAGTCTCAACTGTTAATCTAATTTTTTTACTTTCCAGTTGATTATTTACATCCTCACCCCTTAAAGATAAAGCCACATTATCAATTACGCAAAAGGAAAACTTTTTTTTTTAAATTTATACAAGAACAAGAATGTTTAAATAATGCATGTGATGCCCTCTCCTGGGCCAGTAGTCAAGGAGCTTCAGTCCTTACACTGACACCAGTGAGGGATGTTCACTTGGGACAGAAATAGATAGACACAGTATTTCCAGATGCAGCTCTCTGCAACAAGCACAGTTTCCCTTAACAGCACACAGGAGACACACTCAGTCCAGGGGCTGGGTTTCCCTCTCTCTCTTCAGGGCCCCAGTAAGTCTTCTCACTGGCACAGCTGTAGAGATGAGTCCTCAGCTGAGTGTTCCAAGCCAAGTCCACCACCACTCTCTCTGTGTAAACAGTGCTCTGTGCCTCTGCTCAAAGAAGCTGACACACTCACTCTTTTTGATTTGATTTTCACACACACACACACACACACACACACACACACACACACACACACACACACACACACACACACACACACACATCTGGGAAAAGCTGGCACAGATTTACCAGCTATGCCCCTCTGCTCGGACTATAAGGTAGGTACTGCCACTAGAACACTCCAAAGCCAGCTACTCTAAGGCTCTTACAAGGATACCCAATTATACTGAGTAAAATTAATACTAATACAAATGGTAGTGCTTGACCAATGCAGCAAGGCTTTCATGAGTGGCCACCATGTCACCAAATAAATATAAGTACTCTCAAAGGTTAAACTATTCTCTAAAAGACCAGACACAATGAAAGGTTTAAATAAATTTAATAATAAATAATAAAAGAACATGAAAATAGTAAATATGTATTTACAATAAACACCAGGGTTTCAGTCACAGAAAATATTAAAAATGACACAGATACATAGGTTCACACAGAAAAGCAATACTTAACTAATTTCACTATATTTTCCTGACTGATCTAAAGAATTACTGTTTCCTACTTACTTTTAATAAAGCAAGGAAAGATGAAGTGGGTGAGTGATCTTATCAGTTCTAAAACCAAGTGCCCTGAGACTTCTGTCTCATCTAGTATTAAAACATCATTTCAGTGCTGGATTACAGAACAACATCACATACATCTGGTCATCTGACTCTGGTTCCCACACTACTCCCTTTACTAGAAACTGAAACAGAATCTAGTACCTGTGTTTGATAATACACACACACACACACACACACACACACACACACACACACACACACACACACACACACACACACACACACACACATACAGCTTTGCTAAGGTGTGTTATAGTATCTGGAAGCTATAAAACCATTTCAAAACTCCCACCCTTCCAGGGAAACAATTAGTTTACCCCTAAGGATGATACAGTAGGAATCCTAGTCTTGTTTTTTGCAGATGTTTCATCTCTGGCAATCATAACTGTAAGATAAATCTTTATGGCCTAAACTAGGTAATTTAATTTCAGACTATTTTTCAAAGTTAGCTTGGCTGAGCTTGACCTCTTTTTTTCCATTACCCTCTGTTACAATATATTCATTTAAACAGTTACAATACAGTCTGACGTACAGCTGTATTTCTTTTCTGTCCAGCAGAATCCACTGTTGGTACATTTTTAACACAAGCAGCTTTACAAATACATTTTCAACACAAGCACCTGTAAAATCAGTTTGATATACAAATGACATAGATAGCTCTCAAATGTCCAGATTTTTACAGAATGTCCAGATTGTTTACTCATATTTTTGGTTTGTTTCTCATAAAGTTGTAGTTTTATGACAAATCACTGGGAAATCATTGAGGACTAAAATCAGAAAATAATGGCAGACATTTGATTTTCAGACTTCATACCCTTCAGAAAATTCATGCTAATGCAAAACCTGTTATTCTATCAATGTTCTACAGTTGTAAGAGCAATATTTAAAAAGTGTCCCTATTTCTGGTCCCCCCCCCCCCCATTATCTGTGGCTTTGTCCAGATTTCTTGCTTTAAGAGGTTGAGAGGAATGATGACGTACAATTCTTTACAAAACTCCAGCTAGCTATGCTGGCATATGTTACACATCCACTGCCCTCCTTCTCCTGGCATAGCTGGCAACATCTCACATAATCACAACGCATTGTCTTTTTTAAACAATATTATATCATATGTATTATAATATATCCTAATCTGGCTTATACTGTATAAGGAACCTAACTGTTATTTTATGAAGAACTTATTTCTATTTATGTTATTATTTCAATGTATGTAACTATTTCATGTATAGCTGCAACTCAATGCATGTTCACTATATACTGATGTTTTTGTGTTCCATATCTTGTTATATGCATACTGATGTTGTTTGTTTGCCTTATCTTGTTATATGTATGCCTAGTTACTTGTCAGCTGGAGCTTTTCTCCCTGGGCCTCTGCTGAAAATGGATATGTATCCAGTTGGACTTTCCTGGTTAAAAAATGTAAAATAAATACGTGCTGCAGACATCTTTTTACTTAAACACCTCATAGTTTTCCTTACATGAAATGTATTACATGAACTGCAAATAGTGAAGTAGACAGCTGTTGTTGTGTCTTTCGGCTTTTCCCGGTTAGGGGTTGCCACAGTGGAACTCCAGTCCGCTAATGATTGGCAGTATATTTTTATGTGCCGAGTTGCCAGCCCTGACACACAACCTTCAACAAAGGTACGCCCATTCACGCATGTCTCTACACAGAAGACGTTCTAGCTGAGAATCAAACAGGACAATGTTTTACTGTGAGGCGACAACGCTACAGCAGCACCACCACCACAGTCAGTAAAATGCACAGTACATGAATCAAATATCTTTTATATAAGATGTGATATCATAATTCGATGAATTTAGTGAAGTTTATGAAAGAATAGTGTACTTTGGAAGCAGTATTGGGTTCTGGAACACACTTGCTGGCATATCTCTTGCCATCTCAGTATAATGAAGGAGGGAGGGCTGTTGCTCCTACTTAGTTCTTTTACTTTTTCGTGTGTATTAATCATGAAATGCAGATGGTAGCTGGCTTTTTAGTCTTTTTTATTTTTATTTTTTCACAAATATACACCCGATAAGATAAAATGCTCAGACTGCCATTAATACATGTTCTACTTTTAAAATAACATGATGTTACAATAATGGCATTTAAAAATATTCACTGTTATTCTGCATCTGGGATAATCTTTTCTTTCCCCTGCCCTTATTACTCCAATCCTTGCTTTTCACCTTGTTATGCTTTGCTATCATTGTAAATGTCATATTTTTTCTTTGCCATAGTTTCATTTCCCTGTCTCTATATTTATGGCCAATATCCTTTATCCAACCCTTACTTTGCCTTTATCTCTTCATTTGTAGGCTTCTATCTTATCATATCATTGTTTCATTTGTCTGTTAACTACCTTATCTGTTATATTACTGTATTCTAGATAATTAATAAAACTTTACAATCTGATCCATTGCCTTCTATCTCTGCAACTTTCTAATTCCATATTTCCACTTGCTTCTACTTTTACCCCATACTTCTGTGTCATGTCCTTTTGTATTCAGGCGCATCAGGACCCCCTTCAATGCAGTCTCAGTTAAGCCTTAAACTCGGAAGTTTTTGCTGGTATTCTTTCATTTGTATTGTTTTCTCCTTTATCATGCCTAACTGAACCCTGGCATTCTGTTACTCCAGCTACTTCCCAGGCACTTCCCAGTTCATCTTCCTACTCTTTCTGAGTGCTGATTTTTCCCTTCCATCTTCCAAAGCCTCTTTTTTGAGCATTTGCTTTTTTTGAATTTCCAATGTGCTTGGTTCTTCTAGATTTCCATTTCTTTCTCCTAGACAAGAATGTCTCCTGTACTAGCCATCGTTTGCTGAACTCCTGTTCATCACAGCCAACCCCACTACTGCTGTCTTTTAGTATTCTTGGCTTATAATTGTAATTCCTTGGCTCTGTCTCTGATAACTTTTTCTTCCTTCATCACTTGCTGATTTTTTAGTTAATTGCCTCCTCTCCTTAGCTTCCACCTGTTTTGTTAAGGAGGTAACCTGGTCCATGTTCCTGTTATGATTTTCTTTCATTACCATGCCTTCTGTGAACACATTTTCTGTCTTCCATGTTCATACACTGGGTGCCCAGCTCCCTGATCTGTCTATTTCTTCAGAGAAACATTATACTTCTGTGGGACAGTGAACTCCTGTCTCTGCCCTTTAATAAACTAACAGTTTTATCTGTTATCAGACAATCCAAATCACTGCAATCAGTGCATCTTTTCTTTGAAGTTCCTTCGTTAATGTACCAAATTTCAGTGTTCTTCCAAATAACTCCACAGAAAAATCCTGCACAAGCATGGACTGTTCGGTAACCATTTGACATGCCAAGACCAGTTAGAGCAGGTTTCAAAATAAGGACACTGAATGGCCAAAATAATGGACTTACATATGCTAAGTTCACTAAGTCCAAGCTGCTGTTTCTTAGAATATTCCCTTTTCTCCAAAATATGATGATTTTGGAGTTGGTATATATATATATATATATATATATATATATATATATATATATATATATATGGGCCTCCTTCTGTTTGTCAAAACTACGTTTCATCGACAAACAAAAGGCCGAGCCCACTTCCACGAAAATGCACTACATTGAATGTGCACTTTTGCAAAAGCCGATTCGCTGAATTGTGTTACAGTGGGGATAAGGGAATATATCTTTTTCCCCACTCTAGTGTGATTGCGGAGTTAGTATATTTAAGTGGAGGAGTGTGGGGGTGCAGAGGGGCTTGACCCCTTGCATAAATGTGATTTAATGTTTTGTTTTTTATTTTTTATTTTTTACTTTTTTGGTGCTTTTTTTTTTTTTATTATTATTTTGTGTTTCATGAAAGTGCATTTTTGAGAAAGTGCACTTTCGCGAAAGTGAGATTGATAGTTTACATTTCAATGAAACGTAATTTCGATGGATCAACATAGAGCCATATATATATATATATATATATATATATATATATATATATATATATATATATATATATAAAGTTTGGGGGTGCAGAGCTTGTGCTCCACATGGGGGGAGTGCAAGAGGGCTTGTTCCCTTGCAAAAAAGTGTTAAGGAGTCGAGTGATTTTTGTGACTCACCCCCGGATTTATTAATCTTCCATGTAAGACTTGATTAGTCTTACACGGAAGCGCCAGTGTAAGAGTATGATGGCAGCTCGCCATGCATATTAATGAGGGTGCACTGCCTCAACTCTAAAGCTTACATGGAGCATGGATGACTGTAGGGGGCGTGTCGAGCAGTCCAAAAATCCATGCTCCTGCAATGAAGAAATGCTGCAACTTCCAGTTACATGAGCGAGTCTGCTCACATGAGTACAATGTAACACTACACTCCCCCATATGTTAAACAACTTACAAAATTAAAAATAAAAATCATTTTTTTTCTTCCGATATAGCTGCCTGTAGTTGCGCGGGTTTGCGAGGGTTTGTCCATTGCTTAGCTACAGTTAGCAGCTTAGACACCAGAAGAGGATAATAAGAAAAATATATGCAAATTAAGCAAGATCGCATAGTGGTTAGAGCCTTCGCACAAAGAGGAGGCATTCCCGGTTAGAGTTCCACTACTGCACATTCCATTTTCTGTGGGAAATCTATATACAAAAATATTTCCTGACATTTTTTTATGTATAAGTTTTGTAAAAAGCACTGAAATGTTAAATGTAGTAGTAAACGAATTATATATATATGAAGGTGAAATGGTTATGCATTCTGTGGCATGAGTACCCTATTTTAAGCAATATAAAGCACTGCTAAGCACATTTTACCAGTATTGAGGATATTTAAATACAATTGCGTGTAGCTGCACACCTTGCTAACTAACGCAACGTCTTTACGCGTAGCTGCGCACCATGCTAACTAGCGCAATGTTGGGCAACGTCAGGCAAAGTCGGGCAATGTCAGGTAAACACGCTCACACCTGCTTTACTGTTCCTTAACCAGTCAGGTCTGCCCAGCAGGAAAATAAAAAGCAGTGACAGGGTTCGATCTCAGAATACTGTGCACTATAGTCACAGTACTGAACCACTAAGCCATGACAGCATTTCACAAACATGCACTTTCAACAGACACATATCTATCAAAGGAATTTTAAACATTGTCAACATCAGCTAAGCAGGAGTACCTACAGCTGAGTTTTCCAAAACTGGCCAATCACAAATAAGTGCGGGAAATGAGGCATATTTAAGCTCCACAGGCAGGAATACTTGCTATAACTTGTTGTAGCTTCCTTCTGCAGTCAGCATAGCTGGTGTTGGTGAAGGCACTCGATTTAGAGCGCAACGCTGGGGCATCTAGGAGATCAAAATTATGGTTTGGCTCCTTGTCCACAAACATGAGGAAAGACTCCTGTGGTGCCAGTACCAGGGTACCCAATATAAAACGGAGGCCTGGAACAGTCTTGCCCGTGATCTCACCAGTGCCACTTGTGTTCCTTGGACTGGTTAGCAGGTCATGCACCATTATTCTGACCTGAAGCGACATAGGGGGGATGAACTGGACCAGTGGATCCAGGAATCCTGTATGATGCCTAATGCCCCAGTACTGAGTACTGAGTAGCCATTGTATTAAGTAGTTAATAATTGCTATGTTTGTCTATAGTATGGATAGGTATGTCTCAATATCACTGCATTTTCTTCACAGCTGCAGGTGACAGGGCTATAAACCTGCAAGCCCATGAAGATAGGCTGCATAGGCTGCATCATGAGGCAAGTTAGTAATTATTCTGCATTTACTGTTATATAAAATAAATCAGAGAGCCTTCAAAAAGTCTTTTAACCCAATAAATAAAGGTGTATAATCCTTTAATAAATGTATGATTCATGGAGTGCATCTGTGTTTTTTTCTTTGATATTTTGTTGTACTGTTGCATTCTACAAATAGTAGTGTTGTATTAAGAAGTGTCAACTCACACTTGGGTAGGCCTATATAACGTGGATGAAGGGAGTGCCAGTAGCTTGTATTCATATGTACAGCCCTCAACTGTTGGTTCATGACCAGCATATACAGGTTAATCTGGCACATGAGTAGCTTGGTATTGTGTTCCCCAGAAATGTCAGTGTGCTGCCAGAAATGTAGGGAGCTGTTAACATATAACTGATACTTTCACCTGAATATATCTAGATAATTATATGAAAGTAGAGCTGTCAGTGTACCATCTTAGCAGTAGTATGTGTGAGCAACTCTCAAAATATGTTGCAGTAACATCTGCATCTTGAACAGTTTGTATGTAAGATACAGCTCATGTATATAATGATCTAGCAAAATCCAATTGCACAATATAAGGACATTGGGTAATGTAATAATGCATGTAAGGGGCATATAACTGCAGTTAATAGGAATGTAGTGAAAACAAGAAGGATATATAAGTTGTTAATTGAGCTATCTTTTTCCACCCTACTGTATGTGCATAAAAAATGCAATTCCACACCTCAATTGGCATGTCTAATCTCAAAACACTTGTTGGGACATATGTCCTATTGGTTTATAAATATGTGCATTTATTTCTATGCATGTGCCCTGTTAAAATATTACAGTATTGTGGCCTGATGCCAACAATTCAACCTGCATATTGTTGTAATGTCCACTATTGTTTTGCTTGTGAAACTGTACCCCACCATCACCTACTATTGTGTATGTTCTGTGATTGCTGGTGTTGTGTGTGTCTGCTTGCGGGCGGAGTGTAGTTTTTTTGTGTGTGCATGTGTGCATGTGCGCATGTGCGCATGTGTGCATGTGTGCATGTGCACATGTGTGCATGTGTGTATGTGGTCTGAAGTCATGTTCAGGTCTTAAAGTGTGTTTCCTGTTTTCCTCTCACAGATGGCGAGGTGGGGCTGGTTCAGTACAGCAGGGAACCTGATGTCATTGAGACAGACAGTGATCATGAGGATAGGTGTGTTGAGGCACAGGCAGGTTTGTCAGGGTCTGTTGTTGGGCCACCAATTGACAGTACACAAGTCTCCACCCTATCCATGCACACAGTCATACTGCCTGTACATCCATCATCACCATTGCCCTTAGCTGAGGGACAGTGTACGGTTGGCACTGGCCAGGACAGTGTGGTATGTATGGCACATGATTCAGGACACAGCAGCCATAGCCAGATGTCTGGAATGGTACCACATAGGCAGATGTCCAGGGGTTCTCATCAGAGCACTGCTGGTCATCATGCCCCTGGCAGATGTGCCGCACCTCTTTCTACCACACGCATGTTCCAGGCTGTCATGGAGGCACAGACATGAATGGAACGGTACACCAGACAGGGGCTAAGGGCACAGAGGGCTCATTACACCTCTGTAAATGACAGTATCCATGACCTAGCAGGTGCCATATGTAACTACACTGAGGTCATTGATAGACGTTGGGATGAGACATTGTATGTCCTCCACAATGTCATGTCCATGTTTCAGGACAGTGCAGGATGGTTGAGAAGTCAATGTGGATGTATGCCAGCAACATCACCAGCTGGAGGTCACCATGGACGTCCAGCAAGTCACAGCCGCTCCCGTAGTGCCAGTACCATCCCCAGCAATGTTGGGCAGCTGTCCATAGACCGTCCTAGCAGACCACATGCATGTGGCTCTGGCCAGTCCCAGCAGGGACCTGGATCCAGTGGACATTTGTCAACCTCTTTGGATAGTACCCAATCTGGATTAGTACCTGATACTGTCTGTAGCACCCCTGCCAGGCAAAGGTTCCGTATCCGTGGCTAGAGATGGTGAACTGTAAAGCCTGCCAGGTACAGTCTGTAGCTGTCTCACAAATCCCTGTATATGGCAGCCACATGGTGGAACTGTGTGCATGCAGACACACACACATAAACCAGAAACCTAGGGCAAACACATACCCGCACACATGACATCAACATTGGTCCATAACAGTACTCATGGCCCTCACACACACTCTCACACACACATGTCAATTGTATGGCTCAGTGTAGGCCTCTGGCAAACCAACAACACACCCTGTGCATATGATGAAACCTGTGCCACCTCCTGTCATCTGTAACACTGATGCAGGAACAGGCTTATATGGTGCTGATGCACAGGGTGACTTTAATAAAGTATAGCAATGGTTGGATGTGTAGCATATTGTCAGCAGTAAAGTGTAATGATATCCTTGAGGCTGTAGCTGAGCAGGCATGATGCATTAAAGCTGTAATTAGCAATGTTGTATTGTTTTCACCAGTGTTTATTCCAATTGTGTTTTGTTTGCCCATGTGCCTCTTGGCTGATGTGTATACTTGTGTCAGCATGCATTATACAGTGGACAGTAAGTGTGGGTTGTGTGCAACACAGGTTTGCAGGTGTCCATTTGTGAACATGGTGGAGGTGCACTGTCTGCATCTACATGCATATTGGACACATGGGAAGAGTGACATGCCCTGTATTGGCCAGTGTTAACACTCCATAGTTTCTATTGGTGGCCAGTATGCATTGTACTACACACATTTTAGAACTTCAGTACGCATGTGTGTGTATGACACAGTTTGACACTGTGCTGTGGGTGATGCTGTTGTTGCTATCAGTCATTGGTTTGCATTACTAAGGTTAACACTGTCCCAGCTGCATAATCCTTTGGTAATGCACACTGTTCACCTACAGGGTTGCATGGACCGTGCTATCACAAACACAAGAAATTCTCACTTGTACAGTAAAAGTGCATTAGTCTCATGGACCCCTGCCATAAACTAAATATATAATAGAAGGTGTGAAGTTGTACCAGAAAAGAGTTACATACCAAGAAGGGATAACCTCTGGTCAGTATCATTGGGAAAATACAAGCTCTCATTAAACATACAAGGCAAGCTTCAATATACAAAATGGCAAGGATTCCAAAGACAACACTAAAGCTTTCTTTAGTGTTGTTTATAATCTAGAAGGGAAATCTCAGATCGGGTCACAGTTAATGTAAATGGTCACAAAGTACACTTATCTGACTGACATTACCAATTTCTTGTCAGACAGTTTGAATGTGGATTTCACCACCCTGTCATTACACAAGGGCTACATTTCCAGACCTGAAGAATGTAAAACCTGATGATTCACAGACACTCTAGTTAAAACATCTCTTTACCAAAGTCCAAACCACAGTGGCAATGGTATTAGACAGTATCCCTGGCTGTGTCATACACAAGCTGACATATGAAGTCACCACTCACCTAAACATTCTGTCCAGATGCAGCCTCTATACATGTTTCATACTTGTGGAATTATGCATGGTAATGGTGTTCACAGTCCACAAGGGTTGAGCTACAAAGTCTTCTTCTTCTTCTCCTTTCAGATGCCCCCATTAGGGGTCACCACAGTAGATCATCTGTTTCCATTTCTTCCTGCCCTCTACATCTTGCACTGTCACACCATCCACCTGCATGTCCTCTCTCACTACAGCCATAAACCTCATCTTAGGCATTCCTCTTTTCCTGTTACCTGGTGGCTTCATCCTTAGCATCTATTTCACAATATACTCTGCATCCCTCCTCAGCACATGTACAAACCAACGTAATCCTGCCTATCTGGCTTGGTCTACTAACCTTCAAACCTGGGCTGACCATATAATATACTTATTCCTAATCCTGTCCACCCTTGTCACACCCAGTGCTAATGTTAACATAAATTGATTAAGGGTAGAACTACAACAGATCCTGGAAACTCTCACCCTATAAGCCAGACAAATGTTATCTGGAAGGCTATGGAGCACAGCATTATGGAACTCATTAACAGAAACATTATGAACCTGCAAACACTGCACCATACCCACTTAAGTTCTCTAAAGGCCAGATCATGGCTCCTACACCTAGTAGACTTCAAGCCAATTAACAAGGCTATAGGTGAGGGAGGGGTGGTCCACACAGCCAAGCTATAGCTCACCAGCAATTCATACCCATCCCACATTCTGGTATTACACATAACCTCAACAGACTGACCATAAATGATTGTTAGATGATGGATTGACAACCGACGCACAGATGTAGGACACACAGTAACATTTGCAACCTCCATATACAATTCTATGCCAGTAACAAGTGGTATTCACCTGCACTCAGTTCTGGGACCACTCCTATTTGGCATATAGCTTTCTTAGGTACAAGCAAACACAGTAGGGATATGTCTGCCCACGTTTGATGAAAATGCATACTGTGGTCTATACTTTATTCTCCAGATGACACATACATCCTCCAAAAGGGTATCATAGAGACAGATACCTGGTGTCAAAACCATGCTGTAAAGCTATAAGCCAAAGAAAGCATAGTTATCCACTTTTAGAAAACAAAATATCCCCAGAGTACCACATAGGTAGTAGCCCCCAAAATGTGGAACAGGTACTAATGTATACATAGAGTCATGTGTTTAGTCATCTCTCCTTTGATAATCACATTACCAAAGGGTTTTGTAAATCCCGCTGTGGAGCACATAAGCAATAAAGGATTTGCATGCAGATCCACAGAGGTTGTTGCACACCTATAATGATTAGTCATCTTTGCCAGACTTTGCTTGCTTTCGAACAAGATTCAAATATACCTCAAGCATAAACCCTCACTCACACTCTTCAATAGAAACCGTGATGAATGGATGTGAAACAGAAGACGTAGCCCAGGGATCACTGCAGTGGCTAAGCTTGTCACAAGCATACAGAAGTGACCTAAGGTCTGGAAAGTGCCAGCACACTCTGTCAAAGATAACAGATGCTTTCATGGAAAAAGCAGAGTACCCACCTATGAAATAATTGAGGCCACATGTATGTATAAGGCTTTGCCACACAGCTACCTTACATGTGTTATGCACATACAGATGTCATTGTGATATGTCATACACTAGAAAAATCAAAACCCACTCCACATTGACCAACAGTGTGACACTCTCCCACACCTGAAACACACACACAGTTAGCAAGTGCAGGATTTAAACTCCTACCTAACTACATTATGATACTACAGCAGTACACATTTACATGACACACTATACACATTACTTGGATTTCGCTTTTCCGCAGGTATATTTGTAGTATGGTGACATCATCAGACTTGACAAAGATGAGTATATCACTTTTAAGAGGTGTGAGTAGTCTCCAAAAAGGTTGCTCCCTCCCCAGGGAGACACACACACAAAGCAAGCAAGTTCAGGATTCAACCCCCTATCTAACTACTTTATGATACTACAGCAGTACGTGTTTACACGACACGCTATACACATTACTGGGATTTCATTTTCCCACAGGTGTATTTGTAGGATGGTGACATCATCAAACTTGACAAAGTTGAGTATATCACTTTTAAGGGGTGTGAGTAGTCTCTAAAAAGGTTGCTCCCTCCCCAGGGAGACACATACATACACAGTTGGCAAGTGCAGGGTTCTTAATCCAAACTAAGTACTTCTTTACACTTCAGTAAGCAATATGGAGTTACAGGGTGCAATACAGACATTACTCGCTGACAGTTTGCCCAAAGGTTTTTTTCACATTTGCTGACCTCAGCATGCTTATCATACTAGGTGTATTGTGAGTGTATTGTATGCATAGGCCATGACCATATCATATATGGGTTGATGCACCACATGCTGGCACACACAGAGTCAAAATGGTGGCTAAGCTCTGTTAACCCAATAGTGGACAATACAGTCAAGAGGAGTAGGGTCATACAAGCACAACACAGACAGTCTCACATAGAACCACAATATAAGCACCAGCAAAACACACACATAAATACACATTACCATACTCGGAGAATACAAATATTAATCTGAAAAAGAGTGAGTGTCCTCCTAAGCAGACAAGCAATCAGCATGCACCTCCAAGCACATGCCAAAAAACACATAATACACCAAAGCAGTGTGCCTCACAACAGGCCCTAAGGCAAAACAACATACCCAACACACTAGTAATAGGTGACTCCATAGTCAGGCACACAGATGTTCCACTCACTAGGCTGGACAAGGGGAAGGTTACTGTCAGTTGTCTGTCAGATGCTATGATCTGCCACATAACACAAGCACTTAGATCACTCCAGAACAGGTACATATATGATGCAGTCTTTGTACATGTCAGTGTGAATGATCTGAGACATACCTTCCAGGACAACATGACAAGAGATATATAGTAGCTGTATGATCATGTAGCCCAGGCTGTTATGACCCTGACCTTGAGTAGCATCTTACCTTCACCTACATGATACTGCAATATAACAGAAAGATGATAAACTTCAACAATTGGCTGAGCTTCTGGTGTCATTCAAAGGGTATCCAGTCTCTGTCTGCCTGGGATGACATGATAGACATGCCTCATCCATCACTAGATATGATTTGCACCGGTCACCCCTATGCTTCTGAATACTAGCCAAGGCTCTTGCTGTCCCCATATTACCTTTTTTAGGCAAGGCTCAAAGGTTCATAGGTTCATAGGTAGGTACTAGGCTATCGGCCCTGGGAGCTATACAAGCCCAGCCTAAAAAGGTACCCTGGCTTTTGCCACCCAAGAAAATTATTTTCCTGTGCCACTGTTGAGCAGAGCCACAGAGGTGATCCCTGGGGTGAATTTCCTATTTCCCATCCAATTATCAAGAGCTTTTCTGAAGAGTGCTAATGAGGAGCTTTGTTTGATATATATAGGTAGTTTATTCCAGAGTATGGGAAGTCTCTGGGACAGAAATCTATCCCTCCAGCATGTTCTGTTTATTGTGGTGACAAGGTTTAGGTCCCTAGAGCGTGTAGCTCAGAGGGATTGGGATTTCTTTAAGTGGAGCATGTCCAACAGCTCTGGGTTTGACATAGCTTTGTATGTTAGGCAAAGATCACCTCTGAGTACGCGATATATGATGGAGTAAAGCTGGATTTCTTTGAGACGGTCTGTGTAGGGCATCTGTTTGAGACCGGTAATCCTCTTTGCGAGGTATTTCTGCAGCCTTTCCAGTTGTTGGAGATGTCTTGTGAGGTACATACCAAAAGGGGCATTGTACTCTATAATGGGTCTAATGAGTGATGAGCAGAGGGGAACAATTACCTCTTTTTTTCTGGATGAGAAACCTTTTGTGATGAGGTGTGCCACATAGAAGGATTTCCTGACCACTATGGCGATGTGATTATCAAAGGAGAGGTTACTGTCCACCTGTGTCCCAAGGTCTCTTATCACACTTTTGGTGTTAAGTATACTACAGCCTATGTTGTAGTTCATGGGTACAGAGTTTTTACCAAAGGGGATGACAATGCACTTTTTGGCATTGAGCTTGAGGCCATGGCTTTGACACCAGACATCTGTCTCAGTGAGGCCCTTTTGTATGATGTCCACATCGTTAGGAGTTTCGATTATGGCTCCTAGTTTACAGTCATCTGCAAACTTCATTAGCCAAAGACCTTCTGTGTTAGCCTGTACTTCAGAGAAGTAGATACCAAACAGGAGAGGACCCAGGACTGAACCCTGTGGTACTCCTCTTGTCACTGGTCTGAAGTCGGATTTGGAGTCTGCTACTTTCACAGTGTAGGTTCTGTCAGTGAGCCAATTGGCAACCCATCTTGTGACATAGGGATTTATACCTAGTTTAGTGGGTATATCTATAATTCCAGAGTGGGGGATGGTGTCAAAAGCCTTGGCAAGATCTAGATAGGCTGTGTGAACCACCTTACCATTGTCTACGGCTTTGGTGACTGCTTCAAAGACGTCTATCAGGTTTAGGAGACATGATTTGCCTTTTAAAAACCCGAACTGGGTGGGGTCCAGAGTTTGGAGATTACCAATGTCTTTGTGTATAAGTTCCATGATGATACGTTCCATGGCCTTGCAGATCAGGCTCATCAGGCTACTGGGCCAGTAGTTCCCAGGGTCCGTGGTTGCTCCCCCCTAGTGGAGTGTGATAACCATCGCTGTGTGCTATTCAGCAGGCACAAAGCCTGAGGTGAGGCTATGATTGGCCATGGCACTTAGGTGGGGTGTCAGTTCATTTTGTAGTTCATGTAGAACACAGCCTGGGATGTTGTCTGGTCCCATGGATGCTGTGTTCCTGGCTTTGGAGAGTGTGTTTTTTACCTGTGCAGCAGTGATTACAGGAACTTTGCATTCTTCTGGTATAGAGATGGGCTCTTTAATGGGTGAGAGGGGGGTAAAGTTAGCACCGAACCTGTCTGCCAGGATGTTGGCAATATCAGTTGTGTCTGTATATTTAGTGTCATTGTGCTGTAACTCAGGGCAGATCTGAGTGTTGCCATTGAGATTATTGACATAGCTATAGAATGCTTTGTGGTTGTCTTTAGACTCAGTGGCAATTTTGTTTTCATAACTAGCTTTGGAGGATTTTATCAGGGATCACAGCTTCTTACTGAGGCTGACCAGGGAGCTCCTACACTCATGGGATTTTACTCTCTTTTGCAGCAGTTACTTCCTTCTGTTGTACAGTTTGTTTATGGCAGGGGACCACCAGATTGGCTTCCTTTTTTTTGGAGGATAGCATCTTTGTTCTGTTTGGGATAGCACGATCCATGCACTTATGTAGGTGCTTATAAAGTGCAATTGTGTAGGATTCAGTAGTCATAACTGTATTGTCCATCTGCATGGGTGTCATGAGGTTCACCACTTCTGTCTTAAGAAGCATGAAGTTGGCTTTTGAGAAATTTTTTACCATGGTTTCCTTAATGGGGGGTTGGGGCAGCATGTGGATATCTAGGGTAATTAGCTTATGGTTGGATCGGATCAATGAGGCGTTGACTTCAGGTGTGGAACACCATTCACTCAGGACAAACCAAACCCCGTAACCAACACAAATAACCACAAAGTGAGCTTAATGCTACTCATTGCCAGAAGTCTCAGCCTCCAGATGCACACACTGGAGGCACTTCTCAGTATGGAGAATAATGATATCTGTGCAGTAACAGAAACCTAGTTCAAGGCTCCAGAGAGCACACCAGCACTACCAGGATACTACTCATTCCATACCTTCCAGAATCAGAACCTGGATCATAGCACATAGGCTGGGGATGTATCCATATTCATCAAGGATACCTACACCTCTCTCTACATGCTCTCTACAGGATATGTACCCATAGAATGTTGCACAGCAATGTTCTTCCCACTCCACAGGGGTGGGGCCACAACAGACCCTTGGCATTCCTGCTCTATGAGCCTGACGAGTCTGATCTGCAAGGCAGTGGAGCCAGTCATAATGGAAGTCAACAATAAAGACATTGGGAACCTTCACACAGTTGAGCACACCCAGTTTGGCTTCGTCAAATGCAGATCCTGCCTCCTGAACTGGGTGGATTTCTTTGAGACAGTTACCTAGGCTACAGATGATTGAAAGGAGCTCCACACAGCCTACCTATACCTCACTAAGGCCTTTGACACCATTCCCCAGTCAGGTATCATAGATGAACTCACCAACATGGGCATAAATCCATACATCACAAGATGGATTGCAAACTGGCTCACAGATAGATCCCACAAATTAAGAGTTGCTGGCTACATGTCAGACTTTAAACCGGTAACAACTGGTGTCCCCCAGGGTTCAGTCCTGGGGCCCCTCCTGTTTGGTATATACTTCTCAGAAGTACATGCCAACACAGGAGGGTTGTGGTTGACTAAGTTTGCTGGGAACTGTAAAGTGTTTGCCATAATAGATTCCCCGGATGACACAAATATTCTCCAGAAGGGACTCTATGAGACAGATGTGTGGTGTCAGAATCATGGCCTCAAGCTCAATGTGAAAGAATGCATAGTAATCCCCTTTGGGGAAAACAAAGTACCCACAAACTACCACATAGGTGTTGCCCCCTAAAAACTGACAAGGTAATAAGGGATTTGGGGACACAAGTAGATCGTCATCTTTCCTTTGATAACCGTGTTGCCAAAGTGATTAGGAAATCCTATGTGGCCCACCTAATCAACAAAGGGTTTGCATCAGGATTAAAAGAGGTAGTGGTGGCCCTCTACTCTTAAGTCATCAGACCCATCATTGAGTACAATGCAGCATTTTGGATGTACTCGACTAGGCATATCCAGCAGCTGGAGAGACCACAGAAGAACCTCACCAAGAGGATTACTGGCCTCAAACAGTTGTGTTATGCAACACAACTGGAAAAACTAAATCTGTTTTCTATTGCATACCGCCTACTCAGAGGCAAACTCTGCCTAACATACAGAGCCATGTCCAACACATAACTGTTGAACATGCTCCATCTAAGGAAAACAAACTTGAGTCACACTACACACTCCAGGGATATGAACCTCATCACAACAATGAATACAACGTGCTGGTGGGTTAGAGTACCATCCCAGAGACTTGCCTTACTGTGGAACAGAGTCCCAATGTACATCAGACAGAGCCCCTCACTGACACTCTTCAATAGGAACCTTGATGAGTGGATGGAAAATAGACAATTCATGCCAGGGATCACATCTGCAGCCCCACTAGAAAGGGGCATAGGGTACTAACTATTAGAACTAGGACTTAAGAGACTAACCAATGGGGTGGTGAAAGCTGCACAACTTGCCTAGGCTAATATATGCCTTCGTGAAGATAGTCTACTACATACCTATGAACCAATGTGACAGGTGCATGTCTACAGATAGTAGATGTGTGCTTCATTGTACAGTCATGTTGTACAGCAGGCACATGCACCACATACACTGTAATGCTTACAGATACTGGTGGCTATTATGTACAGTGGGTGAGATGTGCACTTCATGTCTTTTGTGCCATTGGGATGTGTGCTGGGTGGGACAGTCCTAGATGGCTCCCTGTCATGGTCACCCTCTTACACAAATCTCTGCCCATCCATCTTTGGCTTATTATACTGTGTTTCCCCTACATATATAGGTACATAGGTATGTAATAGGTTATCTGCCTGAAGGCATATATTAGTATGGCCAGAGTGTGCAGCTATCCCCACAGCTGGGGTTAGTTCACTATGCCTCTGTGTAGTAGAGCTGATGAAATGATCCATGGTGTGACAGTTCAGTTTCACATACACTCATCAGGGCTCCTCTGGAAGACTGTCAGTGAGGGACTCGGCTTAATGTAGGTTGGGAGCCTGTTCCAAAGCAAGGGAAGTCTGTGAGTTAGTAATGTTCTATTTATTGTTGTGATGACTATCCCTAAAGCATGTGGCACAGTGAGCTTGGGTTTACTTCAGATAGAGCATGTACATCAGTTCTACATTGGACATGGACCCGTCTGTTAGGCAGAGATTGCCTGAGTAGATGGTATGCAACAGAGTACAGATTGAGTTACTTCAGTCTTGTTGCATGTGGCAAATGTTTCAGGCCAATAATCCTCTAGTTGAGGTACTTCAGTGGTCTTTCCAGCTGCTGAAGGTGCCTCATCAGATTCATCACAAGTGTGTTGTGGTACTCTGATGGATCTGATGACTGTTGAGTAGAGGGAACCTCCTTTGACCTGCATGCAAAGACTTTGGCAATTTGTGGGAACACATAGCATGATTTCCTAACCACTTTGGGAATGTTTTTCTAAAAGTAGAGATGACTATCCACATGTGTCCATAGATCCCTTATTATTACCTCCATATTTAGGGTGTTGGCAGCTATGTGGTATTTGCATGACTGTCGCTCGAGGCCATAAATTTGACACCACATCTATCTGACTGAGACCCTTCTTAAGGATGTTTCTGTTGTCCCAAACATTGATTATGACAACCTTTGTGTAGCCATCCACAAACTTTGATAACCATAGCCCTCGTGTGTTTGACTGTACTTCTGAATAGTATACACCAGACAGGAGGGGTCCCAGGAATGAGCCATGGGGGACAGCAGTGATTACCAGCTTACAGTCCAACAGAGAGACCACAATTCTTACCTTGTGGGATCTATCTGTGCCCCAGTTGGCAATCCATCAGATGACATACGTGTTTATGCACAGGTTGTTGATTTTGTGGATATGACATGTGTGTGGGATGTTGGAAAAGGTCTTTTCAAGGTCTATGTAGGCCGTGTGGAGCTCATTTCATTGATGTATGTCCTGGGTAACTGCCTTGCAAACTGTCTAGCAGGTTTAGGGACCATGATCTGCTCCTGACAAACCAAAATGGGTAGGGTTGGGTGTTTGTAGGCTCCCAATAGCTCTGTTTATGAGTTCCATAATGATGGACTCTATGGCCTTGTAGATCAGGCTTATTAGGCTTATAAGACAATAGTTCCCATGGTCTGTTGTGCAACAACACTTGTGGAGTGTGCCAAATGTTGCTGTAACCCATTCAACAGTTTCATATCCTGTAAAGAGGGTGAGTCTCAACAGACTGTTCTGGTGCAGGGTCTGTTTGTTTTGGGGTTCACATATGACATAGCCAGAGACACCAAGTCATCCCATAGACGCCATGTTTTTAGGTTTGGATAGAGCTGTTTAACCATTGTATATGTGATTTCTGGGTTTTCACAATCTCCAGGTATGGTAATGGGCCCTTTTGTCAGTGAGAGGGGGGTAAATATGTATGAACCTGTATGACAAGATGTTAGCAATGTCAGTCGTGTACATGTATTCGTTTACACTTTGCACTAACTCAGAACATATATGAGTTTACATTGATATTTATGACATAACTAAAGAAAGCTTCATGGTTCTCTATGGAATCTTTGGCAATATTTTTGGCAGAGCTTGTCTTGGATAATGTTAGGAGTGCTCATTGTTTCATGATGATACTGATCGGAGATTTATTGACCTTCTTTGTATTTTAACTTTCTTTGAACAACTTAAGTACTTGTATTACATAGTTTGATTATGACAGGGGTCCAATATATTATATGGGTATGTTTTCATATATCACTGTGTGTGCAAGGCAGGATTGGTGAATAGTGACATGTATCTGGAGTAAGAACTGCAACTGCCAGATATGTGAGGACCACTGCTGTACTTAGACATGGCCTAAGTGTGTGAGCATGCCCAGTATGACCTTTTAGTATGTTGTTGACTGAAATTTGCAAAATTTGTTTAAGTGTGTGAGCATGCTCACTATGGGCATATATACTATATGTGTGGGAAAAATCAAGATGGTTTTTACTTCAGGGCTCATCTTTGTGTTGTACATCGACAGGAAGCATGCTGTGCCTGCAGGACTTTCATGAGTCAATTTGCAGAGACTTATCAACATTTCTACATACAGGGGGAACAGCTATTATTTGTACATTTCTACCTGGGGGGTACACCTGATTGTTACTGTGGGTGTACATAGGATGAGGGGTACACCTGACACATACATATTTGCTAGGCCTGCACTGCTATGTCAGGTACTCCATTTCAGTCTGTACTGTTGCCTATCATACTGGCTTCAGGCATGCCACTATACTACAGACCTTAGCTTCCAATTACATGCAATTAGTTTGTGACTTCATAGCCTATTCAAGCCACATCACACTGCTTGGCCTCCTGTTATCTGTCTGCATAGGCCTGGGGGGAGGTTACCCATATGCCTCTTCAGAGGGCATGATACAGCATTTGTTTGTGTTTGTGTTTGTCTACAATTGTCCTGCTGGCTGTGACTATTAGGCATGTGACCCCCCCCCCAACTGGTATGTGTGAGTGACTTAAGTTTTGCTTGTGCCAGTGAAATGCTATCATGGCTTAGTGGTTCAGTACTGTGACTATAGTGCACACTATCCTGAGTTTGAACCCTGTCACTGCTTTTTATTTTCCTGCTGGGCAGACCTGACTGGCTAAGGAACAGTAAAGCAGGTGTGAGTGTGTTTACCCGACTTTGCTCAACTTTGCCTGACTTTGCCCAACGTTGCTCAATGTTGCCCGACATTGCGCTGGTTAGCGCGGTGCACAGCTACGTGCAATTGTATTTAAATATGCTCAATACTAGTAAAATGTGCTTAGCAGTGCTTTGTATTGCTTAAAATAGGGCACTCATGCCTCAGGTGGTGCTGCAGGGCTGTCTATGTCAGATGCACATAGTACACTCCCTACACATGTTTGAAAACAGGTAATGTCAAGTTAGGCATCCCTTTTACTGTATGTGCGAGTCAGAGAGAGGTGACATTTCCAGAGTTCCTACTGAGTCAGTGTATGTGCTATGCGTTGCCTCTTTGCCAAGGCCAGGGCATACTGGGCATGCCTCCTTCTGCCTACTGGGGCAGGCTCAGGTTGTTCCTCCTCTGAGTCACGCTGTGCCTGTGCAGGCCTTGGAAATGGTGGGGGGCTGTTTGGCCCTGCCCCATGCTGTTCTTGCTGCAGCTGTTTATGCAGGATCATATTGTGTAGCATGGCACATACCATAACAATTTGGGTACATGTAGTTGGTGAGTACTGCAAGGCTCCATCAGATGTGTTCAGGCACCGGAACCGTGACTTGAGCATCCCAAACACAGGCTCAGTTATGTTTCTTGTTTGTGCGTGTGCCTCATTATGGAGTTCTTGTTCAGGTGTGTGTGCATTTCTGAAGGGTGTCATCAGCCACGGCTCCAGTGCGTATCCAGCATCCCCCACTAGGTGACCATCAGGGATGTCCCCATTGGCAAATCTCTGGTACAGCTGCGTCAGATACCAGATGTGGGAATCTTGATAGCGTCCAGGGCAGCCAGCACGCACACATTCATTATTATGCCCTGGGCATCGCACACAACCTGGCAGTTGATGGAGGAGAAGCCCTTACGGTTGATGTAGACCCTACCCCGCTCACCGGGTGGTGCTTTGATGCATATGTGCGTGCAGTCTATTGCACCCACTACCTCAGGGTATTCTGCTATTTGGTGGAAAAGATGCATATTGCTGGCCAATGCCTCACGGGAATTGGGGAAATATACATGGTCACCGACATATGCTGACATGGCATCCAGGAACTGGTGGAGTACCCTGGATGCTGATGCCTGTGAAATCCCCATCATATCACCAGTTGGTCTTTGTAATGTACCTGTAACTAGTATTCTTAGGCCAACACATACCTTGGTATCCACTGGGATGGGTTCCTCTCTGTTGGTTCTGTGTGTAAGGCGTGGCTGGCACAGCTCAAAAATTTGCTGTAGGAGGTCTCTGTCCACCCTATAGCGCTCCACTATCTCCAGCTCATGTAGCCCCTGGTAGGTTACCCTGGGTCTGCACACTCTTCTCTGTCTCCTCACTGTGGGTTGCTCAGCAGCATTCACAACATCACCAGCCTCAGCACCTTGCACATGTTGGTTTATGATAACAAGAGCAGCCCGTAACATTTTGTCTGACTTAAGTTTTTTAAGCTTTCCCTCTTTGTATACTGCAGTATTGCAGAGTTATTGGGAAAAAAACAGGGGGGAATGTTTTTGCAGAGTTTAAAGTGCTGGGCTGGGCTGAGCTAGTCTGCTGCCTATGTAATTGGCTGATTCTGATATAATTCACCTGGCAGCTCTGCTAGTTCTCCTTGGTTAACTTCCTACTACTTCTTTTCCTTCCTTTTGCCTTTCTGTTTCTGCCCGGGGGGAAGAGCCGCGCAAACAAGCACAAACACACGCACACATGCTCACATGCTGTGTGCATGTTTGCAAGGAGTTTCCTATCTTTTAACATTGTGCACCTTGGGTTTGAGGTTTTCAAATAGGATGACTGTAGGCACGCCTCTTGCAATCCTGAGCAACTCAGGGCAAATACAAGCCACTGTGCTCCAATTAGCTTACAGCCAGTCTGACACACCCCCTCATGATGTCACCTATATTCTACTCTTCTACTCACCTACTCCTACTCTTACACTCTTGGGGCATGCCTCACATGCTGGGGAAAATTAGGATTCACTATCCTTATCTTCATTTGCTTGGATTACCTGCATGGTTACATCTCTCACACTGAGCTTCCCCCCCTTAGCAACCACTACTCAGTGGCCATGTTGTCTTCAGCCTGCCATTCACCTGCATGGCAGAATAAACTTTTTACTGAAAATGCCTATTTTGGCTGTTTTTAAATTATTTTCTTGTTTTTATAAGCGCCACACATTTGCACGGTGCTGCGCTATGCTTAAACATCGGAGATCAGGAAAAACAAAGTTAAATTGTTATATTTTAAAACATGTTATAATGCCAATGGCCTTATATTTGGCCATTGGCATGCTTCCTCAACTGTATGCATCCTTTATTTGGAGCCGTCATAGCTCCATTTAGCTATTTGCAGAAATGTACTCCGTTACCAATGGAGGACATTTCTGCAGTTAACACTAATCTTCCACGGACAGGTTAATGTTTCCTGGATCGCAAATTTACCTCATTTGCATGGCTTTCACCAGCAAATGAGGTAATTTGCATACCATGACGCTGTCTGTGCAAGAGTAGCTTTAGCAGCTCTCGTGCACGCCCCTGCCAGCTGTACCTGGATCGCATGGCAGACATATTGCTAGCATGAGCTCGTACACCCTTCTTGCACTCCGTGCAAGCTTTCAGAAATCCGGGGGTCACTCTTTTCCTGTGTTCTCGGTCTTTTTTAGGGGGCTTTTTGACAATCATCATTTTGAGTGCTGACATTTCAATAGGGAGCCATCTTGTTCAGCTTCTATGATCACAAACACCAACATTTTGGCGATATCAGAATCTACTCATCGGTGCTGTATGAGTGGAAATACAAATAACGTGGTATGTTCAGCATGTTTCCTCTGCTCTTTCTTCTCATTCTCTTCTCATGCTAAATCTCCATGTCTATTTCCTCAGGTATCCCAAATTTCCTTTTTCTCAAATTTTAACCTACTTCATTAAGTTTATTGCTGAATGCTCTATTCTGTAACCTTTTTGCCCCTCAGAAAAAAAAAAAACATTCTATTTAATGTATCTACTGTATCTATTACTTCCCAGCACAGTTCTTTTTCTCCCACTGGTTTTCTATTGCTTTCACTTTTAATTATTTGATTTCTAAGTTCAGTACATGTATTTCTTCCTGTTGCCCTCACAGCCAATCATTCAGTCCTGAGGTCTCATTGCTGCATTCTATTTAATTTATTTGTGAGTGTACTTGTCGATGTAGATTTTTCTACTTGTCTTTCCTCTTCTTTTTCCTCATCTATTCTCCTTTTCACAAATTTCACACCCCTAAAAACGTTTTTGCATACTAGACAACTCACAATAGTCTGAAGAGAAGAGCATATCTGTGAATAATCCCCCTTATATTTGTTAACCAGCCGTACCCTCCAGTGCTTATAGATTGTATCTATCTAAACCAGGCTATTACTGTATATGTTAACTGCTGTACCTGAATCATGCCCACCCAATGAACTCCACTTCTTTATATTACTACCATGTGTTACAACTTTAATTCCTAATAGTGGCCTGTTTAAAAGTGGATCTACCCAAATGCATAAAAAATCATCCTGTCCGACAACAGCTTGCTGTGTTATGTCAAAACTGCACTGTAGTGAAACCAGCAGATTATTAAACCGATTGCCTTGTTTATAGCAACCCACCTCAAGTACTACTTTACAGACTTATAAGTACACAGCAAAATGATTTCCCAAGACTTTGCAGTCTCAGAAGTCATTCTATATAAATGTTAGTATGTGTGGGTAGAGTGGGGACCTGCCTCCTTACGGAATCATTTTACATTTTGTGTGTGATCTGTCATATATTGGCATTTTCATTCAGTTAGGTTTAGCTTAATTCTGATGACTGCAGTGCTTTTGCTTACTGCAGTCATTTGCATATTCAGCTTGGGAAGTTAAAGCTGATGAATTAAATGTTGACAACTTAAGCAGAGTTTTAAAACTCATAAAGTGGCATATTGCCTATCTACACTTCTCCATGCAGGGCTTCGCTAGCAAAAAATAAAACTAAACTGAGGAGGAGATAAAGGATCAACGGTAAGAGTGCCAGCATCTTTAAATAATACTAGTGTTGGATACAGTGGAGTAGAAATACTGATATATTACTCAGATATGGATAAAGGTGGCTTGGCGGATAAGGAGAAGCAGAGTGGTTTTAAAAAATGTCTGAGTGGTAGGCCCACAGCGTGATTCAAAGAACTGAGTGCAGGGTTTGTACAAGGCTAAATTCACTATAAAACTAAATCAGGTGGCTGTGGGAAACACCGAGCTTAGCATGAATGGTACAGTTAAACTGGAAACTTTACTAGGGTAACTGAACAACATGTCTAGCTGAAATTACTCATGATGCAAATAGCAACACAGAGGAGGTTGTGAAGTATGGGAAGATACTTGAACAGGAGTAGTAGGGTATGCAGGATACCAGACAGCTGTGGTGTAAGGAGGATATAAACCTTAAGGAAAAGACAGGGTCTCCTAAGTAATTGTAGACAAAATTAAATAGCTGAAAATAGACTTGAGGTTGCCATTGGAGAGACAAAGTGTTGAGGGAGACAGCAGTGTTTGTAGAAGAGACAAAATAGTCTGTCAAAGTGATGAGTCAGAAAGGAAGCCCCTAGGCAAGGTAATGACACAAAGGAATTCAAAGGTAATAGAGAAGAAAGTAATGAAGGGCTGAAACGAAGAGTTTAACAAAGGAAAAGCAACGGTCATTGTGCTAATGCTGTATTGAGAGATTCTGTTCCAGAAAATGTAGTAGAGATTATCAAAGTGAAGCCTTAGTTGTGGAAATAATTTTCCAACATCATACAGAAAACTCTCAGATGACTTAAAAGCAATTATAACAAATTACCCATTGACTTAGCAGAGGGAGACAGCAGAGGTGTAGCTTGAGTGGGGTGAAGGGGGAAACTGCTTTGAAAATAAAGTGTTTGTGGATGCAATAAGGAGATGCTGATCCACTGATAGTGTGGTTGCAACATTTATTTCCATTCTGGCATTTCTAAATACCAATAGAGGAATGAATGCTGATTCTGCTTTTGCAGTCAGGACACAGGGCTTAAGTGTTTCAATGCTTTGTGCGTAGTATAAGTTGTAGTAAGCCTCTTGCTGCAAATGTAGCAGGTGGTTTGGTACAGTTGCTAAACACAGAGAGAAAGTTTTTTTTTTTAGTCCTGCGGTTAAGGGATACCAGATTAGACAGCAGTATCAGGTGCTAGATGAGCCAGCCATGGCTCTGATCGAAAGGATATTGCCTAGGTCATAGAGGATAAATGCTGACCCTGCCAGAAGATTTTGTTGAGAGGTGAAACATGCACTTTGAGAAACTGTAGAATCTGGTGGACATGAGGTAGTTCCAGAAGCAGACAGTGGCTATGGATCCATTTTGGTTGATGAAATCAATACAGGAATTAAAATTTCTGTTGTGGCAAAGTCTAGCAGACGATGAGACCTTGCCAGAAATGCTGAAGGCACCGGATAGTTTTACAGTGTCATGGCTGACATCACTTTCAATTGTAGGTGAAAGACTGGGAAAGTACTTCTGGGGTAGTAAACTGAGGTAGTGTTCTCCTTTTCCAGAATGGCGGCAGGAAGGTCTGTTAATGATAGTAAAGCATATGCCAGAGTGTTTAAAAGAAGACTTCATCCATCAGTCAAACTTTTGAATCGGGAGGATCAACACACATTTCATCCTGGCCATGGAACAGTGGATAAACATGTTTTGCCACTTTGCACAAAGCCTGGCTGTGTGACACAGAGAGATAAAGCCATGACTTCAACCAAGACGAACTAACGTTTCTGATGTTAGAGAATACTGGTGAGGGGTGGGGGTGGGAGTAATATGCCAGTGATGGCTTGCCCATTCTGAGATAGAGGGAAGCAGTAAGGCCTCTGATCTACTGACACCTAGTAGAGGGTGGGTGCATACCAGCAGAAAGATGCAATAGCAGCAGCAGTCAGGGCATTATGGGAGACAGAGCCAGCCATGCACAGTAGTCCACATGCATGGAGAGAGGAATTGTAAGCCACTCCAGTCAGCTGCCATTGGAATCAGGGAGGAGTTATGGACATGTCAGCTGCCATTGGGATCAGGAAGGAGTTATGGACATGTCAGCTGCCATTGGGATCAGGGAGGAGTTACGGACATGTCCAAAATAATCCTCCTCCTCTCTTTTTTTTGAAGAAGAAAATCTTTATTGATCTTATTTTAATCACACACACACACACACACACACACACACACACACACACACACACACACACACACACACACACATATGGTCTTTCAAAATGTTATCATAATCTATTCACCAGTCCATGACATACCTCTCCTTTGATCTGAGATTTGACAAGATTCACTTATTGGAAAACCAGTAGGGCGTGAGGCGTACCTCATAAAAAATACTTTTTATTAATTACCTGGAAGAGCAATAACATAATTTCATTACTCTGGTCCTGATACATTTTTCCTTCTAAGGGTTGGCATATAAAACAAGCATAGCTTAACTGATATAAGCAGCCAACATTCTCCACATTTTCAGCTCCTGGAATACTGATGGTGCTTAACTGAGACTTGCTGTCTTGCATTGCACCATCTTCACAGGGCAACCCAGATCTTCTTAAACAGCTTTCATACTTGGAAAAAAATTTTCATTCAGTATTTAAACTTGACCCCCTCCAACAGGTCAAACCTGTTTCATTATTTATAAGCATCTAAATCGGCTTCTGAAAACATAGTCATTCTGCTATTCTCTATTAATCCCTTAGAAAAATAAGAACCTATTATATTTTAAAATACACACAGCCTACCCCAGAGACTATCCATTCCTTATAAGATTCACCATCTGTCATCCTATAAATCCGACTTAAACATTTATTTTAAAATAAAATAGTGCTTACTCAATAACTTTTGTAAAAGTTGACATGAAACCCTAATATATCTCAGAAATTTCCCTTTTTAATGCATACCTGTAGCACAGTAAATAGGCAACAAAAATTTTCTATTCTGAGTTATAGCAGTCATTAATGTGTCAAATTATAACAGACATTGTTGCATACAATGATAGGCAGTCTTATCCATCCAAGGTTATATACTATGTAACTTAATCTTCTTCACTAGAAACATGTAGAGACACGATCCTGTTAAGGAATAACATAACCCACCTTTAGATATGGTGCAACATAATCTAATTATCATATACAACGCCTTATTAATGACATTCCTTGCACTCAAAAGTATATTTTACCAGTACTTATACTTAGCCAAACGTAGCTACTTAAAATCCAACAATAATATAACTATCTGACTTAAAAGAAATATTATTTACATAGTACATATCATGTCCCGTCTGGCGCATAGTTAACTCGATCTATGAAACATGCTAAATTGTTAGAATTATATGACTATTCATCTTCAAATGAGAATTTTCTCTATCGCATGAGAATATCTTGACAAAATGTTGATAACATACACTATTAATACAAGTATGTTATCTTTACATTAGAGAAGCTAGAATTTCTCCACAATAACATGTTATACAAATGGTGGCTGTAGCATTCTGCCATAGCATTTTAATGTCCAAAGAAGACTACATGGTCATTTATTAAAATTATATCAATACATACATCTCTGTGTTAACTACAAGTAATAAAAACAGATAAGTAGCATAATCACTTATTTAGATTTTCAGGAAAAATGATTTCCTTTTTATGACCCTGTTGAAATATGATTTAATGCACATCAGCAAGACAAATGGCATCAGAAATACTTGGTGTAAGGATCTAAACCACTTCTGCAACATCAACAGAATAGTTTGAAGGGACAGATATATATTGCAGAGGATACCACTGCTCCTGGGCAGACTTTCCATCCACAAAAACAAAATTCATCAATGTCCATATTCAAGTGCAACTTTGATCTATGAACAGGAAACAGAAAATTTACGCCAGGACTGCCCCTGTTCTACTACTAATGGACAGAGGCAGCCCCTTAATACTTTATCCTGTGTATGGCTCCCCAGAAATCATCAATGATATTATACAGTTAATATATAATTATCGACCATGGGATAGGCAAGGCCAGTCTCTAATCAAATGGGACAGGTCAATTTCAGCACCAAAAGGGAAACTGGCTAGGTTTAAAATGGCCTGCAATAGCAGCTAGCCTAGTACCTACCTATGGACCTATGAAATAATTCTCTACAGTGCTAGCCAGTTTCAGCCCAGAAATTAGTAATTTATTTGCCATTTTGGGCTAATTTCTATCTCTTTAATTTCCCTGCTATAAAACCCCATTTGCAAGGTTTTTGTGCTT
>NC_056744.1:1606053800-1606116300 GCF_019279795.1 Protopterus annectens | reverse complement strand
TGTAGATGTACGGTGACCAGCAGGTTGTGCAAGCCTGATAACTCATGGGTCGACACAATGTACAGCATGTGTCCTGACACGGGGAGAGTGGATACTGTGTAGTGGTGTGTTTATACCCCACCTGCACCCACAGTAAGTATGAGTGCTGTAGAGGAGTGGCAGGTGGGGGAACTATGGGTATGCAATTATGGGCCTAGGATTGCAGGTGTTGGCTGATGCAGTCATATTAGGACTGCCCCGGGGATGTAAGTAATATTTCAAAATGGGCATAGCTGACGCCCATACCGCTCAACCCCTAAGAGAAAATCCACTGGACAGGACATAAACCATTGGGGGAAGAAATAGGGACCATACCTCTGAACTGTCCCCAATTTCCAGGGACGTCCCTAATTTCGACTTAGTTTCTAACTCTGTCCCACTTAATCCCTCCTAAAACTAGTGACATTTGGAGGAAAGGTGGTGAATTACATGTAATGAATAATGACAACAATTAAGAGTTATAAACATAATTTACCTCAGAAAATGTGTATGAATTCATATGCTCTGAGTCTGTCAATGTGTGAGGTTAATAGCACCAATAATTTAAATGTGTCCCTGATGTTGTTATGCCATGTCCCTGATTCAGTTTGTAATTTTCCCCAATCGTATGAGAGGTCTGATAGGGACAGAAAGCACATATTCCACTGATAACCTTAGAAAGATGATAGAATATTAGGTATACAGTAGCATTACTCGGCTGAAGGATGTAGGTTCCAAAACCCAATTACTTGTTTGTATTGAAGAGTGTCAGTTCCCATGTATTAGCCAGACAGGTGCAGATTGTAAGAGGAACACACCAATAATAGGAATCAAATCATGCCCACTGAGTGGCACACAGCTACAGTTATCCCGCTCCACAAGGGAGGATCCCGGGAACTACCATCCCATCAGTCTGACAAGCCTGATCTGCAAGGGCATGGAACGCATTATCATTTAACTTATAAACAAAGACATTGGCAACCTTCAAACACTGGACCCCACCCAGTTTGGGTTTGTGAAGGGCCGATCTTGTCTCCTGAATCTGATTGACTTCTTCGAATCAGTCTCCAGAGCTGTGGATGAGGGTAAGGTGGTCCAAATAGCCTATCTGGACCCCCCAAGGCCTTCAACACCATCCCCCACTCTGGAATCATAGATAAACTTACTAAGCTGTGCATAAATCCCTATGTCACTCGATAGGTTGCCAACTGGCTTACTGACAGAACCTAGACTGTAAAAGTAGCCGACTCCAAATCCAGCTCCAGACAAGTGACAAGTGGAGTACCTCAGGGTTCAGTCCTGGGACCAATCTTATTTGGCATCTACTTCTCTGAAGTACAGGCCAACACTAAGGGACTCTGGCTAACAAAGTTTGCAGATGACTGCAAACTGGGAGCCATTACTGAATCCCCAAATGATGTGGATATTCTACAAAAAGGCCTTACAGAAACAGATGCCTGGTGCCAGAGCCATGGGCTCAAGCTTCATGTCAAGAAATGTATAGTTATCCCCTTTGGAAAAAAACATGTACCCATGAATTACCACATAGGTGGCGGGATGCTAAACATCAAAAGTGTGATGAGAGACTTAGGGACACAGGTGGACAGTAGTCTCACTTTCGATAACCACATCGCCACAACAGTCAGGAAATCCTTCTATGTGGCACACTTCATCACTAAGGGCTTTGCATCCGGAAAAAAGGAGGTCATTGTCCCACTGTACTCATCCCTCATTAGACCCATTATAGAGTATAATGTCCCGTTTGGTATGTACCTCACAAGACATCTGTAACAGCTGGAAAGGCCACAGAAATACCTCACTAAAAGAATCACAGGCCTAAAGCAGGTGCCATATGCTGACCATCTAAAAATACTCCAGCTATACTCTGTGGCATATCGTCTACTCAGAAGTGATCTCTGCTTAACATACAAAGCCATGTCAAACCATGAGCTGCTGGACATGCTCCACTTAAAGAAATCCCAATCCCTCAGAGCTACACACTCCAGGTATCTAAACTTTGTCATCACAATGTACAAAACATGCTGGAGGGATAGGTTCCTGACCCAGAGACTCCCGATATTCTGGAATAAACTGCCCATACATGTCAATCAGAGTGCCTCATTGGCCCTCTTCAAAAGGAACCTTGATGATTGGATGGGAGATAGGAAATTCACCCTGGGGATCATGTCAGTCACCCTGCTAGACAGGGGCCCAGAGAAGTAAATATTGTGGGAAGAAATATCCAGGGAATTGTTATGGCTAGGCTTGCATAGGCCCTAGGGCCAATAGCCTAGTACCAACCTATGAATCTATGAACCTATGAACTGTGAACAGGCCACGGATTCCATACAGTCAAATGGCATGCTTTAGCCTAATGGGCAGCCATTCCTGATACTGTAAGCATGTAATCTGATGTAATAGGCATCACAAGTTAATATTGTAGTCCTCACTCCCACCCAGAGGTATGAGTGACAGATGCAAACACCAAATGCAGTGCATTTGCAAGTGCGGGAGCAAGCGGGTGTAAGCCTGTTTGGACGCCAGTATGCGAGTATTACACTGGTAAAGCAATGTAGAGGCTAACTGAGTGCAAGAAACTGTAACTGGAGGTTAGCATTGCTTAGCTCCGCACAAACCCATGCACACCTGCTCACAACTGCTTTAATGTGCCTTAATCACTCTGTATCCAAGGGCGGCTGTGATGGTGCAGTGGTTAGCATTGCCGCCTCACAGCAAAAGGTTTTCCGGTTTGATTCTCGGCTGGGGTGCCTTCTGTGAGGAGTCTGCATGTCCTCCCTGTGGTCGTGTGGGTTTTCTCCGGTTTCCTCCCAAAGACATACTGTAGATGGACTGAACACTCTAAATTGGCCCTAGGCATGCGTCTGTGCCTTCTGTGGAAGGTTGGGTGCTGGGCTGGCAACTCGACACTGTAAAACTCCACTGCCAATCATGAGCAGACAGGTGATCTGCTGTGGTGACCCCTAACCAGGAAAAGCTGAAATAAGAATCACTCTGTATGCAACAGCCTTGTTCTGCCCAGTAACAAATAAATGGTCTCTTCAAGGCTTGAAACCAGGACCCTGCACACACAGCTATTGTGATTTACCAATAAGCCGTGGCAGATATACAGACATTTTTTCTTATCACAAACATATCATCCAGCACAGTCATTCAACAGCATAGGAAATGTATTCCATCATGTAGATGTATGTGTGAGTGTTTATGTCCAGATATAGATGCATACATATATATAGATATATCAAGAACATCCCATGTGACAACAAAGCATTACAAAGGAATGAAAAGAGAAACACCAGAAATGCCTGTATTATGTAGTGGTGTTGTCCTAGGTAATATCAAGACTCCCTCAGACAGACATGTGTCATTCATACACGCAAACATTTGTACATTGGCCAAATACATCACTGTGTATGTTATTTACATTAACACAACAGTTCCTGTCCAATCATTATGTGAGAGCAATACTCTTGCAAGGTGCTGTGTGCGACATCATCATCATCATGAAGGTAAACAGGGTAACCATATAGGGACCGGTAGTGTTGTGTGTACAATGTCCGCATCACATGTACCTGGAACCTTTAGGAGTCATGTGCATACTAGGATCGTGTGCCTGAGAGACAGGGGTGAGGACAACTGGAGTATGTTGTGATGCATATTAAAAGGTTTACATGTGTCCAGTGGACACGTGTGTGAAATGGACAGCTATGTATGGGGCAAATGTTGTTCTAGGAACTGACTGGCCTTTTGTGTCCGTAGGGTGAGAGTGGGATGTGGGGGAAGGAGAGTAGGTATGCTCGTGGAGGATAGGTAGGGTAGCATGACAGACAAGACAGCATACAGGGTTGGTATATGACACATGTGGGGGGATACACCTCAGATGGGGAGGGGTGTTCGGCAGTCACAAGCCCATGAGCCCCCAGATGGAAACAGTGGGACAGAGGTCCCCAGCCAGGGGCAGCCACCACTGCACCAAAACAGCTGCAAAGGTGGCAGTGCTGGGGGCTGTCTAGGAGGGGCAGCCTCACCCTGTAAATGTGACACTCTGCCCTCAAGCTGGCGTATCTGGCCTCAAAACCCCTTATTGAGCCTCCAATGCACCACATCTGGGACTGTACAACAACAGACATGTTCCTGTCTGGACCTTCTCACAGGGGGGAACAAGCCCCATCCTCAGTGGCGGTACCACCAGAAGGTGGTGCAGAGCCAACAGAGGTGGAGGTCCAAGGCTGGGCCCCAGATGTGCTGGTGCCCGGTGCCATGGTCATCTGAAGTGGGACAGGATGTTCTGCCAGGACCTCCAAACCCATACAGCCTATGGTGTTGCAGTTTAAATGCAGATATGGCTTAGTAAAAGTCAACAGCATTCAGGATTACTTATAACAGCATGCATAGATATGATTATCAACCCAACACAACAGATGGTATACATTTGCAGAGGGAGCACAACACATGCATATATACTGCATGACATCTGTACAAAGTGTAGAAGACTTATGACTGCAGCTATGAACAGTGGCCCATTATTGGCATGTCATTGAGAACCCCAGACAGTGTCTGTCATACCACTGTTTCATGTGACATATGTCCAATCAGGGATGCGATGGCAGTAACTCATCACTATCACCATGTACTGACTGCAATCCTCACACTATGCTCCTGCAGTTCACAGATGTGTGTTCAGTGAGTAACACAGGAAACAAATGGTTCCACACACTGACCAGTCCACAGATGGCCCTACAGATGGGGATCCCTCACAAACAGAGCACTGTCTTGTCAGTTTTAAAACATGCTGAATAGCCATTACCACACACAACTTGTTAAACAGTCAGTAGTCTCAATGGAGCATAGCTACACTTACATGCGGTAGTCATGTCTGGCACATCACCCTCCTGTCTTTAGGCTATTTCCCACTGTGTATGTTGTTTACCAAAAACCAGATCCAGGTACCACTCACAGCAACTGTCATGGGCAGACACCAACATGATGTTCCTAGATATTGTACTGTGTTTCCATGCGACTGGCTATGGGAACATCATCACAGCTGTTCCACATGCAATCAGCTAGAGGAGGACTGCAATAGGTGCAGAGGCCATCACCTGATCATGACCATCACTTACAAAACACAAGCTGCTGTTGAGCAGGTGTACAACTCCACATCCACCAGAGAGTGTGTGGGAGGGACAGACAGAGGCAAAGTACATCAGAGAAGGGCTTGGAGACTGAAACCTAAGCATCGTCTGTCACACACCTACCAGTACAGGGGTTACAACTCCTGATGGACTAGTCATTACTATTACAAGTGCATGCAGTTAGTCCATGTGCCACAAAGCTGACATGTTGGTGTGCTGTAAGAACATATATGTGTGCTGGTGAGCAACATCTGCAACAGAGATATAGTAGACATACATTAGGTGTAGCACACATGGCTATCCACATCAACGGATGTCATTGTCAACACAACCACACTCTCTAATGGACTCACATTGACACTCTTTGCCAGACCCACAAATACACTTCCAAACTACTTAGTTTGCCACACTGCAGTAATGCACAGGTACTACATGCACCACAGTGGATATCCGGAGGTTCTATGGGCTAGGGAATGTGAACGTGTTTGACATCTGTCCGTATGCCAATGGGGATTATACTGGGAGTGACTGTGGTTGGGAACATCATACCCCACACGCAGACACAAGGTGCCAGTACTGACATGCATGTGTGCATTGCTTCATGGGTGTGTAGTGGTTGGCTGTGCAAGATGGTTGTACAAGGCTGGGTGAGGGGTAATCCTTGGCATCACACCACCCAGCAATGGTGTGCAGTGTGGTACAGCAGTGTAGTGTCTGCAATGTCCCACACAGATGGGTACTGTATGAACTGTCCTGACATCCTGGTTACCATTGTGTATGGCCATAGCTTTGCAATGCATGCCATGTCTGTGTTTGATAGTCCTTGATATGGACATTGTCTGGGATATGCACGTCCCACAATAATGTACAGTGACATGTACAAGTGTACCTGGTTTGACTGGCACATGCTGTGTACACAGACTGTTATCCTCTGATATTCCAGTACTGGCCTGGTGTGGCAGGATCTGCTTATAGACAGCAGGTTGACCTTGCACCTGCATTGATAGCATGACACAGGTATTCCGTGGTGTCAGTGGCATCGGTCCATACAGGGCACATGTGTAAGGCATTGTATGGCCTCTGTGGATCACATTTGATGGCACCACATATGTTGCAGGCATCCAGTGGGGAACATAGTGAAGGCACATTGTCCGCAATTATGTGCCTATTGTACTGCTGTACAGGGTGCCATGCCCTCTGCAGCCCACTGCAATCACACTATTCCTACTATCTGTCATCAATGTGCAGGGTACTAGCAACATAGCTGGATATTCTAGGCAAGTGTGTTTGTGTATGACACATGGGTTCAGAACATATTCCAGGTAATAGTAGGGTTGCATACTTTGTTCACCAGGCCTTTTGCCAGATGTAGGGGTATGGTTTGCCAACACAGTCCCTTGGCTGACTGACATGTGTACTCCTTGTGAGGTGGACATTGTGGCATATAATACGGACATCATATAGGAAAACTACAAAATCCGCTCCCCAACATGTCCAGTGGTTAGACACTCACAGCCACCTCCACACAGGCTCTGACTGACAAACACACACACACTTGCCAGTATTGTGCATACACGTCTTGCCTATGTAAAGGTAACTAGTACAGTGGTATGCAGTTGAGGTATGTGCCACAGAACACATACAATTACACTTACTCTGATTCCACTTCTGAGCTGGGTGACATCACAGGACCAATTACATGCAGTTGGGAGGGGGGGAGGAGAGAGGTTTAGCAGTTGACAAGGATAAAGGCCAGTGCAAAAGGAGGTCTCTTTGGAATGCTGCAAAACCCACTCTCATGACAGGATGCAGACACAAATACACACACACACACACACACACACACACACACACACACACACACAGACACACACACAACCACACTCAGCCATTTGCTGAGAGACACACACACAAACACACTCAGCCATTTACTGACACACACACTCAGGCATTTGCTGTCACACACACAAACACACGCACACAGTTGCCAGTGGTGAGATCAGAACTCCTGCCTATCTACAGATCAATATTACAGTACTACACAGTTACGAGATGCACCACAGAGATTACACAATCCAAGGCAGTCAGACTGCCCTTTTAAGATTGAGGACAACAACAGGGAGACTGACAGTCACAAAGTACATAGCTGTAAACCTGTGTGTTTAAAGTAGGTGTCCATTACAACCTGTATGCACAAACAAGACACAACATCTGCAGGTAGGCCTGTGTGGTATAGTTGTAGCATAACAGGAACCTGAACTGGAGTATGGCCATCTGTGGAATGGACAACTACTATCACTATACAGGGTTACAGTGGGCATGCTCATACACTTAGTAGCACATGGCCGTTTGGGATGCACTATGACTACAACTACACAAGGTTATACTGGGCATGCTCATACACTTAGTAACAAAGGGCTTGTTGGATGCACTGACTCAAATTACACAAGGTGGCAGTGGGTACGCTCATATACTTAGTAGCACAGGGCTGTTTGGGATGCACTCCGATTCTAACCACTGAAGGCCACAGTGTGCATGCTCAAACACTTACATGTACAGAACAAATTGTAATGGACTCCTATTTTAAAACACAGGTTTACAGCTAGGTACATCTTACCTGTCAGTATATATGCACATCATACTGGTTTACTACCTGATACCTGTATGTGGCCTGTAAATGATATATCTATGTCTGTGCTGTGTGATACACATGCATACATGTACATGAAGTACTGACATATATATGTTAAATATACACATTCATGCATGTGTGGACGTGACAGACAATAGGTTACCTGGGTCGCACAGGCGGATGCTACCTACAGCATGTGTCACTCACCTTGCTGCCCTGAAGGTCATACATTGATAGCAGGTTGTGGACAGTGGCATTATATGTGGAACAGTGGCATGTGCAAGCATAATGTGTGAGCCACCCTGTGTAATAGTTCTGAGGTGCAGGTGTCAAGATGACCTCTCCTGGCTGTGTTAGTAGTTGTCATTATTAGCAGGAGTGCTACCTTAAGTATATCTTACATTGGTCATATACACAAGTTCTGCTGCTGTCCGTCACCTTACATGAGGCATTTGCTACCAAGCACATTAATGCCACACACAGTGATGTCATGGTATGAGTGGCAACTGCTAGACCAAAACAATGAGCCAATGTTTTGCTGTTATTATGAGGTGGTCCAGTGTCTGTCATTCCAGGCTGTCATGACCGAACAACGAGCCTTCAACAAAGAGCACATACATCCATGTTTCACGTGTGTGTGGATAATACCTAGGTCGCATTTACCCATATAGCCACATTCCAAGGCAAATGTCCTACACCCAGAAGTAGCACCCTGACACCTACATGACAATTGCATTGGATGCTTATGCTAACCAGTGCTAGATGTGTGGCTTTAGTAATCCATTTGCACAATGTAGAACCTACAGTGGGGAATACTGACATCTGTGCAGAGAGTAACACCTGGCTGAAGGCTCTGTAGTGCACAATTGCACTACTACCATATAACTCAGATCCAGACATGTGGGTCATAACAGTGGTATGGACCATTCCAGGTGGTGGTGTACACATATTCATAAAGGCTACTCACATGTAAAGACCCCTACTCCGACATAACGCATCACAGATGAGTCAGGTACAGGTGACAGTGGCAAATGCTGCATTCTAGGCTGTATCCTCATATACATCCACCACCTTGCCCCCAGACTACCAACACACATCCATATGTGGTATGACATAGTATGGTAGACCACCAGATAACCCTTGATTGGTGGACTGTACCTAGGCCTACATCAACTGTGTAAATTACCCATGTACAGACACAGCTGCATAATGTGTTATGCAATGCAATAATACCACTGTTTGTAACCAGCTTGGTTGTACACATACCAGGGTCCCTTGGATGTTGTCAGCATTAACACGGTCGACTGTTGCTGTACACCAGTAAAGAACACCCTCATGGTTGGATATGACCTAACTCTACCTGCCCTGGATATGTACATCCCACACTCATACAACATAAATGACATTACCATAGCTTTCGTTATCCTTTCTACATACAGGTGGCTACAGTCATTGCACACATGCACATGGCAGATAGCATGCTAACAGTACATAAGATCTGATATCTATGTTAACAGAGGTAATATTCCCTCTCTATTGGTCACCCATGACACCTATCATATCATACAACACCCCATGTGGCATGTATGTCTTTAGACATGTCCACCTAATGCAATGCCTACAAACATACCCAAATAACAGGACCATAGGACCTACACAAGGCCTGTATTGACAGGCTCAGGGAAATCCAGCTCTGCTCTGTATGTTCCTGAGTAGTCACAGGTGATATGTTCATGACATGTACAGCCATGTGTGGCCACAGCTCCTACATATACCCCATGTCAACAATTGCAAGCCATGCATGCTGTGTGCTGTCTGGACATTAGCCTTAGTACCACAATAGTCAGTACATGCTGGGGTGAAATGTTTACAAGCCACAGACCTTGCACATGCTTGAATGTGTGTACTGCCTAGCTCTAACAGAGCACATTGCTGGCACTCTTCCAGTAAACATGAGGTGTGTGTGTGGCAAATACAGTGTGCTCACTGGTGACCATTACAGTGTCCTGGCTTCATCATGACACTGTCAAGTAACAGTTTATAGGAGCATGACATGGAGTAATGCTGTGTGTGTCTTGCTGATATGTGCTGTTGTAATATATGTACACTTGGCTACTCGGTGAAGGTGATGGTGTCCTACCAGTACATGAATACAACATCCATTATGGTGTAATGCTCGGCTATGTTTCACACATGGTGTGGGGAAGGTGTGGAATGTATCCTGTTGACCTGCTAGTGCACTTACTGATGTAGACCGCATATCTGTACATGTATTGATGTTTGTTTAGATTCCATGTGTGTGCAGTGTCTGATGTCTGAAGGTGACTGTTGTCTTAGTACATCATGCTGTTGCAATATAGCCTCAACATTGCCAACTGAATATGGTGATATGCTCTAAGTACAGTAAGCCGTACATGAGGTATGGACAGATGTTTGGACATGACTGCTAAGTGGTGGCGCTTCTTTGCAGATGAATGATTACTGAGGACAGCTCACTGGTGTGTTACAACCAGTCCTACAATAATCTGTGCAAGTGCTAAGGTCAGGTTTTGTTAATTGAAGTGGAAGAGAGACAATGTAGAATGCTGTAAGGGTGACACCGAAGGCAAACCTCATGACACCTGTAACATTAATACCTCCCCTGTGCATATATTGTGCATATATCAGCACAGCTGGCAAAGGAAAGAGTCAGTAAGCTTTGTACCAGATGCGATAGTGCTGTACTTTTATAGTACCTATCATGAGTTAGGCATGTGTTTGATTCACAGTACTGGCACGTGTGGGTGTGTGTGTCCATATATGTCACGTATGGTTGGGAATACATCCCACATGTTATCACTTTCCTGAACACTGTTGTTGACACCAGGACAGAGTGAAGTGTAGAAAGAAAGGCATAGGCAGGTGGTTAAACCTCACACATGTAAAGTGACTGTATGTGTGTGACATAGGTGTATATCTTTGTGAATGCCACAGTGTGTGTGTGTGTGTGTGTGTGTGTGTGTGTGTGTGTGTGTGTGTGTGTGTGTGTGTGTGTGTGTGTGTGTGTGTGTGTATGGCTGTCCGATCCCTGGAGTGAGGCTGTATTTTACCATAGTGAAATGTTAATGCCCCCTCCCCCCATCCATTCAATGCAATCTAGCATCCCTGTTGATATAATCAATCATAGATGGGCATTCTAACCGCCTGTTAACATGTACACCCTGGGGTGTGACCTGTTTTTACATAGTCTACTGATGGACCCCCCCACATATGCTCACTGCACTGTAATATCCCTGTGGATGTCCTCGATCATAGGCCATTCCAACTACCTGTACATGTGTAATCTATGTGGCTCATCTTGTAATTGCATAGTACTATAATGATGATATGCACATAGGCAGGGGTTCTCATCCGAACAGTGGCAACTGTGTGTGTGTGTGTGTGTGTGTGTGTGTGTGTGTGTGTGTGTGTGTGTGTGTGTGTGTGTGTGTGTCAGAGTGTGTGTTACCGTGTCTGTGAATCCCTGAGTGTGTGGGTGTGTCTGTGTTTGCATGCTGTCATGGCTGTGGGTATTACTGCTTCCCAATGAGAAGTCACTATTTCCACTGGCATTTACACTTGTCATCCGGAATACCACTCTTTTACCTCCTCCGCGCTCCAGGTAACTAACTATACCTGTGATGTCACCCACTATGGATGTGACAGCTCAGAATACAGTAGCTTACTACACAGCTATCATGCTCTTGGATCATTAGAACAGTAAACATAATTGAAACATGGGAGAATATAACTGTGATGTGGAAGCCACAAATTGCATGCAGGTATTGTCATACTGACCTGTGGGTAGTCAATGTGTACATATGGGACACTAACTGCAAACACCAACATCCCCCGGCACATGCAACTACACCTGAATGAGGAAGGTAGAACATCAAGATCAACATGCTGTTAATGTTGTTACACATGATACATACTGTGAAATGTAAAAAATGAATTCTAAAACTGTAATACATGGTATGTCAACACTACTCAACAATATTAATCTACAATTGTCTACCTAGTATGTTCACCCTGTGCATCAGACCATATGAACATGTCCCTGCACCAATGGTGTGGATGACAGGGATGTGGCACAGGCATCATCATCATATGCACAGGATGATAATGTTTGCTAGAGGCCTAGGCTGCGCCATTGGATGACATCATGTGTGTGTGTGTTAGGGCCTGTGATATAATTGGGCATGTGTGGATGTTATGCGTGTGTGTGTTGAGGTGCCCTACATTTGTTTCCAGTATGTGTGTATGCATGCACACAGGTCTGGCATGTGGCTAGCCTACACAGGGGTATTATTGACAGCTACAGACTGTACAGGGCAGGTGTCACAGTTCACGGTGTCTGGCCATGGCCACGTGACCTGCGCCTGTCAGGGGTTGCATGGGCACTACCAGGCAGAGGTCCATATTGGGTACTGTCTAATGACACATGTCCACTGGAATCGTGTCCCTGTTGGGACCATCCAGAACCATGTGCATGTGGCCTGCTGTGTCCTGGTGTGGACTGCACAGCACCAGCTGCACTGCTGATGCTACCACCACTATGGGAGCGGGCATGTGCAATAGCATGTTCACATAGACCTTCAACAGGTGATGTAGCTGACCTACGTCCACGTGCCCGATGCCTCACTCCCACCAGATGTTCCAGCACAGACATTCCACACTCGAGGATTAACAGGCCATGATCAAGGACTCCCACCATATCACCCAATCGTCTATCCATAACATCTGCAAGATGATTGTGAGCATTTGCAAGTGCCTGGATGTTGTCAGTTAAATAACGGACAGCAGCCCTATGAAGCCTTAGACCTTCTCTGTTGTGCCATTCAGCACGTGCTTGTGCCTCCATTACAGCCCAAAACATGCATCTGGTGACTCCAGCTGATGTGCTTTGTCTCACAGGGGCATGTTGGCCAGTTGTCCTTCTATGACCAGCGCTGGGCACATGCCTGTGTGGGACATCACCAATCTGTTGACTGGGATCATGATGTGCAGGCACACCTTCCATAGTCTCCACACTTCCCTGTTCCATGCTACCACCTGCCAACTGTCCCTCCTCTATGGCCAGTGGTAATGGGTTATGTGCAGACAGGGGAACTGTGTGCAAGGATGAGGGGAGACAGGTGGAATGGCAACCAATGGCACAGATTCAGCCTCTGACAACCCTGCCTGTGCCTCAATCATGCTATCATCATCACTGCTAGAGTCTGTGGGGACACTAACATCAGGTGGACCACAGGGGAGCAATGCACCTACATCAACACCTGTGAGGGGAAGACAAGAACTGTACATTACAAGTTATACCAGACAGACACAGACACACAGACAGACACAGACACACACACACAGACAGACACAGACACACACACACAGACAGACACAGACACAGACAGACACACAGACAGACACAGACACAGACAAACAGACACAGACACAGACAGACACAGACAGACACAGACACACACAGACACACAGACACACACGCTACATGCAGGTGATATGGCAGATGCCATTCAGCTTAGACAATTATAGTTTCAGCTTAGATAATTATCGTCATAGATATCATACATCCCTGAGTTGCACACAACAGCATGCATGTATTATAGCAGACGGCATGCATCTTACACAGTTATAGTGGTGGTTAGCATACATACCTGTATTGCATCATTTGTGTTAGTAGCCTATGCCCCATACCTGCAAAACAATGCATGCACTTTGCACCATTGCACCGCACTGCCATGCTGTGTGCAACATACACCACATGTTAACAGACCATCTCTGACCTTTGTACATCTGCCACTGATGCTTTGTGTTGGCCACCTCCGCTATGTGTGAGGACATGAGCAGTAGGGTATGTCGACTGCATACTATATTTGCCTGAGCCCTAGCTTGCATATGTCCCCCAAAGCAGCACATGTCTGTTCAACATTATTCCGCCTACCCCTGAGCTGAGTCTAGACATTGTGCATGTGGCTGTATACACATGTTTGACATGGCTGTCCCTAATTTGCAATGGTACCACAGACCAGCACAGGTTTACAGTACACCAGCCTGCTGTGTGGTGTATGACCTTGCCAATCACATGTAGTATGACATGTCTTCTGCTGACATGTTGAATGACATGCATACATGTGTAACACAATGGTGTCCTTTCCAATCCACAGTACAGTAATGGTGTCCCAATGCAGGGACGTGTTATACTAACATGGGCCTTCAGCTGACACAATGTTGTCTATCCACTTTACAAATATGCAGGGACATACTGCACATTGAGCTGATGTGCATAGCCACTGCAGGGCATCATGTGGCTTCACAATTGCTATACAGTGTGAGCTACTGAAACAGTTCATAGCCATGACTATGTTCACATACAATACATATCTAATGTGGAATGTGACCCACATCACTTAGGTGTATACACACTAAACCCTGATGTGGAATGTGTGACCCAGGTCACAGAAGGGTATACAGATGACACCCCTGCACATCTGCAACCATATTACTGATGCTTGGCAACTATGCCCACACATGGCAACTTAGCAGTACTCTATGTCCCACATGCCATCTGTGTACCTCACACACATGTGGAGCAGGCATGACAGTGATGTCTGACACTAGCAAGGTGAATGTACCGTATCTGTGGCTTGATGTGGTTGTATGCGTATGTGGTGTAACACATGTATGTATTTGGATACTGTATAGGTGAATGCTTCCTTGTCGTGACACACTCAAGATGATCAAGACATTTTATGTGGTAGTTTCATGTTATGCCTACACAAGCTGTGCACAGGCTTGTATGATGTTTAGTGTTTCACATCTGCAATATCACCATTACACAATGGTCATTATTGTATTGTGTGAAGCTAATGTATACACAATGGCCATACTTGTATTGTGTCACGCCAATGTACAACAGGGTGTACACACATGTACATCACTTCTACCGTGTGTGTTGCTTCATGTCTCTGGCCATCCTCCATGGCCATTTGTACACATGGTCTGTCCAATGGTTGTGATGACCATCTTATTTCACATGTCAGTGTTATCCTATATAACATACACCCATAGATGTCATATGCTCCACTGAGGACAGGGTTATGCAGACAAAGGTTGGTTTGTATGGGATGTGAGACATGTTTTGCAGGATAGCTGAGCAGTGTTGCAGTCAGCCCACTACATGTCATGGACATGTCATATAGCACATGACATTGTGTGACATTCATAGCAAGGGTATACCCCACAAGGGTGTATCCTGATGGCCGGTCATACTCCAGCTCATACACATTTAGAGTGTGTGCACACATATGCTCTCTGTACAGTACTGTTTGTATTTCCAACATGTGTAATGCTGATATGCAGTACCTGTCCCTACAATGGAACACACCTCCGCCATTGTATTCACTGTTGTCCACACATCTGGCAATGACAGTTTGGAAGGTTTAGTGTAGGTGTGTCATATAGTCCTCAATTGCTTCACATAGGTAAACACTGTGATGCATTGCAGGTCTGACCAGTGTCCATTAACAGGACCACCATACATTATGTGTACGTGTGTTATGTGAGATAGCATGCAATTAATATGATCCGTGCATTATCAAGCCTGGTAAATAATAACAATCTCACCTGACACAGGCTGCTGTCGCTGCAAAATGCCAGAGGTACCTAAACAGGAGTGTCACAGCAGTAAGATCATTATCAACACCTGTATGATAGCTACATGGTGCAATGTCCATGTTAGCACATAAGCCAGTACAATACACTATACTATGGAGTATGCACATCTGTGCATACATAGAGTAGCGGACTATAGTATGTGGCATGAGTGCATACATGCCTTGCATATGATGTTACATTACATATTGTACAATAACTCATGTAACTATGTGAATTATAGTTGTGTTTTAAGTGCAGTAGTGACTTACCAGGCAACTCCAGGCTCGGTGGTTGAGAGACGCTCACCTCCACAATACCAGCTAAAGCTTGTGGATGGAGGTCTGCAGGTGTCCCCAGGTTGGCCAGTAGCTCCTCAGTACATGTAACTGGGGGCTGGGTGAGTGCCCCCCCCCACCTGTTGCACCTTGTTCCCTGGCAATTGCATTAGCAAGCTGTTTTGCCCATCTTATGAGGTCAGTGCAGTGTCGGCGCACCTGATGATAGGTGCAATTGTGACCGCCAACATCATTTATCCTTCTGTAGAGTTCCTCCCACAGGGCATCCTGCTGCTGTGCATCCTGTGGCACATGGCTGAAGAACATTTTGTGGTTGTCGAGGAGGTATGGGACGAGGACCTATTCCTCCAAGTGGCTGTACGCTGGCAGTCTGCTATGTGGCATACCTGGAAGATATAATGATGAAGACAGGTCACAGTAACTCACAGAGAAGTACAACAATACAGCTGAACATACATGTGTATCACATTTATTAAGATTACAAATACATTTTTGCAATTCTACATGACACTAACACCACTGACATGTATAAGTCACACACATTTGACACTTACTGGTGATGTGATGTTATCGCCATATATATGTGTGTCATGTGATAACATTGCTCATACACCATGTGGATGTTGTCTTGACGTGGGCATGTCTGTTTACCTGTACTGGTTTCTTTACCTATCAGCACATGTCTGGATGTGTTCACATTAATGCAATCGACCTTAATGCTGTGTATATGTCACATATATAGTCATACATAGCTGTTAGGAACATGACCTGTGACCCTGCAGACTTGCAAGCATGTATGTGTTTTGCCATATACATCTACATGGCACTGTACAGCTTTGTATCATCCTGCCATGTGTTGCCTGTGTTGCACGTGTAACACATGGGACAATAGCTAGCCTCATGGTATTTGCAGAGTTGGATATCAACCATAGCATGTACGGTCATAGTGGTCTAGTAGGGTATATGCCCTGGGCCATTTATGAGCCTAGCCAGACAGGTTACCTAGCTATAGGCAACAGACAGGTACGTTTCAGTGGCCAGTTCAAGCAGTGCCACAGAACTGATCCACAGGGTTGCTGATATATTTGGCATGCAGTCATCACGCTATGTCACAGAGAGGGGCAATGTGCAGCTTCACTGGACAGGGATGCATGGTATGGCAAGAGTATTTAAGTGTATGGGACAGAGATATCTCAGGCATGTTGTGATCCTTGCACTAGAAAGGTGGATGTCCATAAAGTATGTGTTTATTTGGGATCAGGATGTGTTAAGTGTAGCATGTCCAACACCTCTGGGTTGGACATGGCTTTATTCAGGGTAGGCTGCATGCTACATAGTGCAGCTAGGGACTTGGAAGGGCAGTGTAGGCCATCTACACATGGTCTATAGCCCTTAAAGGAAATATGTGATCTATTATGGGTCACATGGGTGTTGAGTATGGCTGAGCAATTATCTCTATATTCCTGGATGGCACCCTGTCATGATTAGGGATGCCACATGCAACTACATTTCTGGTGTGGTGAAGTAACTATCAAAGGAAAGTACTGTACAGTGTACAGTTCAAAAGGTGGTCTGAGTGTATGGGTATGTGGCTAATCATGGCAGACAGGAAGCTGACAGTATGTATGCCCTCGTATAGGTTGGTGTGTAAAATAGTGCTAGAGTTTGTATCACAAATGAGTACTGTTGGGCATGTTTCCGGTCACGTGTTCTGAGGTGTGGCACAATTATGCAAACTATGTCATACAGTTTGTGTATTTCGGTGTCTGTCTCTTCCTGCTTGGGGGGAGGGTCACTTTTTTGGCCAGATACTTATATGCGTCTGTGAATGTGTGTCATTTCTGGCAGTGTGCGTGGGTGTCCTTACTGTGTTCTGGTAAGGGTATGTGTTGGTTGTGTTGATGAGCTGCATGTGTTAACCTACACCTCATGACTGTCCAATCCAGTTATGGCTGTAGACTGGGCTGCCTTCCAGCTTACCCCTGTAGCTGCATCCCAAACAATGTGTGGGGCATGGTCTTAGGTGGGTTTGGCAGTGTACATGGCAGAGAGATTATATTCCCCCAGGATGGCCACATACACAAAGCTGACTAGTGGATATGCCTGTATGAGCATTCAGTACTACAAGTACCAAGTACTGTATTTCGTTTACGTATTGTTTATGAAGATGCTTTAGACAGTGATGCTCACATGTAAATATTTGTGTTATGGACGTGACAATACTGGCTATTACGGAAACATTGTAGCTACCTTTAGCAGCAATCCTCCTCTGAGGAGCACATCACATCCTGTTAGTTGATTACAGATGATTCAAGTGTCTACAGGTCTGTTTCCTTCTCTGGGTATATACTCACATATCCACCAGGACCATGAGCTCTGTTGGACACAGACACCCACTCTCCAATCAGAATCATGTATCAATAGACTCTGCTGCCACTATCAACATGATCAGGATATAATCAGATAGTGTGAGCCATCACATATGAAGCAGCTATTATACATGGGCAGCTGTCTCCTACATAGTACACTCCTACTGCAGATGTTACACTGGAGTTAAAGATGATATGCAACCTGTTTCATTACCAGTGCTGTGCACTACCTTACATACAGTATGTGCAATTGGCTGTTAGGTTGTCAATGAGAGGTTGGGCTACACAAACCTGGTAGTTCAATCAATGTGTCTGTACTCTCAATATCCACTCTATGTAGGTGTGCACATAGCCATTTGGCCCAGCCCTGTAACAAGGGTCACTACACATTTGCATAACATGTACACATGCACAGCTGTTATTGCTTGCAAATGATACTAGTGAGGTCCAGCCCCGTAACAAGGGTCACTACACATTTGCATAACATGTACACATACACAGCTGTTATTGCTCGCAAACGATACTAGAGAGGTGGATATTACATGTGTTATGTGCATAGAGAGTTACCTGGCTCTTCCAATAATCTTTCCTCTCATGCTGCTAAACTGTCAGATGAATACAAATGATATGTATCCTGTCACTGAGTATTGTAATTGCCAATAGCCATAACTACTGTTTGCATAACATAACAGAACTGCTATGTAGAATAGAATATAGATCTGCCTAGAATACTGTACATTACACAGTTATTGGCACAATATCCCACAATACACTCCATATTTGCATGGTAAGCCCACCTTTAACATGTTCATCTTACTTATACACCCATACATATGTCGACTGTTACAATATATTGACATATACTATCCCCTGTTATAGCACATACTTGTTGGACCAATCCTAATACTGACAGTGGCTGGAAGCGAATTGGTAGGGTCCAAGCCCATATCATCCCTTGTGGTGTATGCGGAGTTTGCCGTGTGACCTACAGCAGTACACACATAGAATACTACAAGCATTACTACTGCTCAACAATACATCGCTACAAGATAGCTATTTCTGCTGTATGCATTGATTACACTGTAATTCTTACAGTACAGGTACTATATACACAGACATACTATGTGTTATACATACCTTCTTAGTAATTGGAGGTGTTATTGACTAGTATAATGCTCGTTTTCAGTTCATCTTTCAGTGTTTTATACTGTCTTACAGGTAGATACAGATGGTTGGAATGTGTGACAAGGCATCCTTTTATAGTTACAGATCAGTAAAATGTGCTATCCCGATGACCAATTGGTGTTCCTAAGCTAATTACATGCACATCAGCTGTGCTGCTACTGCCTTAGCCAATACCATGGCTACAGTGGAGTATAACTGAGTACTCCACTTGGGCGTGTCCCTTTGCCTTACTTGTGAGGAAGACAGCGTGGAAGTGTTGTTTGGAATCTATTGCAACAGCTGTATGGAGAAGAACAGTAATATATTGTGTGTAATGCCTAGAGGATTTGGTCTAAATGTGAGTATGCTGTTATATTTCAGAACATTGCTACTTTTGCAGGGTTTGTCTGTACCTAATACTTCTGCATATGTTTCAGTCTGGCCAGGTTGTTTGACCAGCTCAAGACTGCATAGCTATGCATATAATGTTAGGGGGTTTACAGAGTGCTTACCAGACATATTTAGTTTGGTGTTACTATGTATCATACTGTGTTGATAATCAGTACTCGGTAACATTTCCTGGTCTACAAACCTTTCAACCCTCTGAAACAGTATTAGTTCATACAAACCCTGTTACATCAGCAGCCATTCAATTGTATAACCGCAACTATTTCACATAGGGCCATGTTAGTGTGTCCGTGTCCAGGTATGTTAAGGTTTCAGCAGATGTTGTACAGTAGTTGAATAATTGGTTATATTATGACAGTATGTATTGATGTAATTATTTTGGTTGTGGGGTAGATGTTGGTAGGTGTACATAGCACATGCAGGTGTGTAGGAACCCCTTTTATACAACGTCTATATGTTTGTGGGTGTTCTTACCCTATGTGAACACCTATCCCTTAGTGAACTAATACTATGGTAATTGCAGGCTGATTCATTAAGGTACTATTAAATGCTTCCTGTATACCATGCAGGTACTGTTAGTCCTTGAATCCTTTTGGCAATACATCGGAGTGTAATAAAGTTTTGCAAAATGAAAGCTGTCATTTCTGTCATGGTTATTTGCAGTCATTGCAGTTGTGTTTGTGACTGTGTCCATAGAACATATTTGTAATAGTGTATTGGCATATACTCTTCGTATGTTATGTTCATATTGTTTGGGGAGTGGGGGGGGGGCTGAATGTGTGATTGCTATGGTCCATGTTATACTCAAATATGACCACTTCGGATGCTGTCTACAGACATGTATGTATATATATATATATATATATATATATATATATATATATATATATATATATATATATATGTGTGTGTGTGTGTGTATGTATGTATGTATATATATATATATATATATATATATGTGTGTGTGTGTGTGTGTGTGTGTGTGTGTGTGTGTGTGTGTGTGTGTGTGTGTGTGTGTGTATGTATATATATATATATATATATATATATATATATATATATATATATGTATACATATATATATGTGTGTGTATATGGATATATATATATTATTGCATACGTTTATCTGTACCTCCATAGATGTGTAGATGTTTTTAACCTATCTATATATCTACATATATATGTAGACCTGTATATATCAACATGTCTCTATGTATCTTTCTCTCTCTATATATACATATATCTATATATCTATATATGAGCATACACCCTTAATTGGGTACATGGCATGTTGTCCTATTTCAATACATTCCTCCCTTTTGTGTTTTAACCTGTCTGCATACACAACTGGGATAAGTAAATCCCAGGTAGCTTAGTGTTAGGTTACTCTGAGGATGGAGTACATGGTTGCGGGTTCTACTCCTATAAGGTGTTATTATTTTACCTCTCAGAGTAGGCACTGGTAGGGAAAGTGTGAATAACACACATTTACATGGTTGTAAGCAGGTTTGCCTGTGGTCTGCGCGACTTTAAGCAAAAGTTAAACCTGTGAAGTGCTTCTCCGTTTATCGTGTTTCAGTGCTGCTTACCATCTCACAAACCCATGGAAACCCACCTACAACTGCTTAAGAGTGCTTTAATCCACCTGCATCCAACAGCCCTTATTCTGCCCCTCAAAGTAAACTAACATCCCTTGCAGGTCTTGAACCCGGGACCATGAACACCACAGTCACTAACATTACCACTAAGGCATCTGCGATATGTACGAATGTTATAGTGTTTAGAATATACATTGTACTGCAGACATTCCTCACTACTGAAAACAAATGTGACAGTCAGTTGGTGTACATATGCCTGATACATGTTAATGTTCATATGTTTGTGAAATTAGGTGTTACAATGTGACATGACAGGGTGTATTATGAATAAGAAAGGTTCATGCTTTGTGTCATTTTTATATTGTCCCCATACTCCATGTATACCCCTCCAGTTCACTTATTGGACATCCGACCCAGGCCCTCCTTGATGCATGATTGCATTACCCATCATTCCTCCCCCACCCCAATCTTCACATACACAACAACCACCCCTTCTATGGTGAATTAGGTTAATTTTAATTGTTATAATACCAGAGCTGCATATGTTTTGTGTACACTCCAATTCCTTTGGAGTGCTTCTGTGTCACGAAGTGTGTTCATAGCTCTTCATATATATGGCTATTGATGTAACTGTATAATATATATATATATATATATGTGTGTGTGTGTGTGTGAAGACATCACTGACATGTATATATATATATATATATATATATATATATATATATATATATATATATATATATATATATATATATTTCATATTAGTTTGTAACAGTAATACATATGTAGACTGGAATGTGTTGGTTCACAAACTACAGTACATTACAATGTACTTTACATATGTACACAAAGTGACTGTCCCATTTATGATCATTACAGTGAAATGCATATGGTATAAGGTGTAGTCTCAAGACCATGAAACATGTATGCACCTTGGATGGCTTAGTGGTAAATCCCATGGCGATAGTGTGCATGGTCCAGGGTTCGGCACCTGCGATGCTTTACAAATGTTTTTTTACTGCAGAATAAGGCTCATTTAAGCAGTTGTAAGCATGTTTAAAAGTGTTTGTGTGACATTATAGCAGCAGTTAAACACAGTTAAACAAACTTTGTAACGTATAACCTGTGTGCACAAACATGGCCACATCCGCTAACTATTCAGGATATATACATGTCAGTGAAGTAACATCTCACTATGTGCTGACATAACATTACATTCTCTGTTGACTGTACTCTCCAGCACACATGGGTTTATATAGGTGTTTCGAATGTTTATTATACAGACGATTACTACCTATATATGCAAGCTGTGGTTAAGATATACTTTTGCACATGATAAACATCCCTACCTTTATTGGGATTGTGACCGCGAATGCACAGATACTATGCAGATGCTGACGTTAATGTTGCTTCCGCCTATTTCCTATTCAGATGATTTCTGTGTGTAAGCTAGGCTAAGCAAAGGGCGGAGGCCCCCAAACTCACTGAGCTTCACGTACTCTTTAAATAACAACATATAACAACTGTACTGTGAGACAATACATTACATTCCTAACTACATTAGGCATAGCCCCTCACTGACACACTTCAAGGGAAACCTTGTGTGAATGGGTAACAGACTATACACCCCTGGGATCCTGTGTCCCAGAACCATACAACCAGGTGGTGGTAGAGCCTTCCCTGTTTGATAGCTGCGAGACCTGTTGGGGGAATTGAATGATGTTGAATTGTCACATTAACATGCCCTCTTTAGATCACTAAGTGCCTCTATCACCCTCCATAACCCCAGTGTTCAACTGCTTCCAGCAGCTCTGCTTGGAATTGCTTCATTGGTTATGCTTGACAGAGGCTCAGTTACTTCATCAATGGTGCAGGGAAAGCCAACACACTGTAGCTATGCTTCTAATTGCACTTGGGCAGATAGATAGTAGGCTATCTGTGAACCTCTAACATGCAGGCCATTACAGCCATAATATGTGAATAAACAGACCTTCAGATCACAATATACAGTGAGAAATCACCATGTAGTCAGGAAACAGTTAAGTACAGCAAGAACATACTGAACACTGATACTTAGTCACTCCAAAAGACTATCTTGGAAGCTAGAAGACTTGTATAAGTTTAAGGCTTTCTATTGCTTACCAGTAGGTTACCTACAGGAGAGATGAAAAACAAGCACAGATGGGGAACATGCCTGCAATGATACCATACCAGCCTATGTGTCAGCCTTAGGCTTTGGAATACTGGCCAAGGCTATTGGTGCCCCCATGGTGCCTTATTTAGGAGAGTCTTGAAGGTGAATACTAGCTCCGTAAAGAGCACAATAGCAGATTCAATGAGGGTTATGCTACTCAACACCAGGGGTTGTGATCACAACATGCATGCACTCACAGCACTCCTCAGGATGGACAACATCTACATCTGTGCAGTAACTGACATCTGTTTTAAGGCTCCTGAGAACACACAAGCACTACCAGACTACAACCCATACCACACATTTCAGCCACAGAATATAGACTGATAGACATGGAGGGGCTGTATCCATATTCATCAGGGATACCTACACCTTCAGGTTAGTGGGGCAGCATGATACCTCTGAGATCATCCATGAGCAGCTAACATCAGCCATAACTACAATGTAAACTGTGGCCTGCTACGGATCACCCCCCCCATGACCCAGGACCTCCACTCCACCTACCTGGAGACAGTGGAGAACATGACAGTCCTAACGCACACCCTGGCATTGGTCAATGTCAACTACCATATTTTTAACTGGGAAACTTACTCCGGTACTCACTTCCAGGCCCAGTGCTTCCTGGAATTTATTACCTCATATGCCCTGTATCAGGTGGTAACCTCCCTAACGTGGGGTGAAAACTACTACAAGTGGTTATCACCAACATGGGCAACAGGTGTACCACAGCGGAGGTTAACCGGTCACTGGTTAGATCTGACCATGAACTATTCACTGTTTCCACACCCAAGCATCTCTCCCACCCACGGATACCACAATGTATACCTTTCCTACAGCTAAATTTACACTCCTAGTGACAGGGGTGGGGGTTTCACAGCCCCCATGCTAAGGGGAAACACTGCTCAAGATACAGACAGATTTACAAATGCAGTCTATAAGCACCTACACGGATGTATGGATCGTGCCATCACTGGTAAACCAAGACTCACTCCTCCTAGACAAGGACACCGGTCTGGTGGACCTCTGCAATAAACAGGCCATACTACAGAAGTAGGACAGTGTTCCAGACACACAGCAAATCCCACGAAGGGCAGACATCCGTGACCACTATTAGTATGATACTTAGGTCCCTCATGACATCATCCAAGGCTAACATCAGCAGGAGAATACGCAAGGATTCGAAAGATAACCACAAAGACATCTTTGGCTATGTCAAGGATCTACGTGGTGACACAGATTTGCACTGTGCTGGTGAAATATAGCACAAATTACACTGACCCTACTGATATCACCGACAGCCTTGCAGATACATTCAGTGCATACTTCACCCCCTAAAGAGCCCACAACACTACCCAAAAGGTACAATATCCCACACATCAGAGACACACAGGTGGAAATGGCCCTCTCTAACAGCAGAACACAGCATCAATGGAGGCAGATGTTGTCCCAGACTGCATCTTGCAAACTGTACAAGACAACCTGCCCCCCCCCCACCTAATTAAGCTTTTGTACCGCAGCCTACATGCCCATACAATGGTGCGTGTCTACGGTTATTCCACTATATCAAGGTGGAATCACAACTAATATACATAAAAATATACATAATCCACCATTTAGACTGGTTGTGTCAGCAAAAAAGTCAAAACTGGAACCTATAGCTAAATTTGTAGACCACCATTGTAAAAACATTACTACGCACTTTCCACATATTATTAAAGACTCATGGGACTGCCTAGAAAAATTAAAGGAATTTAATTACACCTATACAGGTGAAAAATATACTATGTTTACAGTAGATGTCATTAATTTATTTAGTACTATACCACACAATGAAGGTTTAGAATACTTTGAGAAGATTTTGGACAAATACAGTGGATTTCACACAGTAAGAAGAAAACTTTTAGTAGAATTTATGGATATGATTTTAAATAACAATTATGTATACATAGAAGGAGAATATTACAAACAATGTACAGGAGTGGCAATGGGGGTGGGATGCGCCCCCGTATATGCCAATTTAGTCCTAGCACAATGGGAAATAGAAAAAGTATTTACATCCAGTTTCTGGAAAAATATATCCTTCTATGTAAGATTTTTAGATGATATCCTAATTTTTTGGAAAGGTGAAGAAAAGGACATCATAGAATTTGTACAATATCTAGACACTAGTACCTCTTTTTTAAAATTTACATTTCAAATATACAATGATTATTGTGATTACTTGGACATAAGGATGTACATTAAGAATGGTAATATAGAGTCTAACATATTTCGCAAAAAAACATATTCTAATAGCTATTTGGACTACGAAAGTACTCATCCACATTTTCAAAAGAAAAATCTTGTCAAAGGACAGATGGTTAGACTTTCACGTATCATTAGTGAGGACAAAAACTTTTTGGAAGAAATAAGAGTTATTAAAGAAATGTTTTTAGAAAGGGGTTACCCACAAAAAGAACTAGACAATGTACACAAAGAGGTGATGAGTAAAAGGGATACTAAATTTAAACCAATACTTAGCAATGGTTTAGACAACAAATTAACTGAAGTGAAGTCCACAAGTAAAAGGGAAGCATTCATTATACCTTATAACGAAAACTCAAAGACAATAGTTAGAATTATAAACGACACTTGGAACTGTGTTTTCAATAATAAGAAATAATTTAAAGACACACTAGGCCCATACCCCATGATTACCTACAGTAGGGGAACCAATTTGAAAGAAATTTTTGAAAGTAGCAGCAGCATTCACAGATTTAATACATCAAAAATGACAAAATGTGGGTTTTGTAAAAGTTATAAATTCATTAATGATGGACCATATTCTACGGTAAATGGATATGGGAGAACACTACAATGTCCGGGACATTGTAACTGTAACACCAAAATGGTTGTTTATTTAGCTAATTGTACTTCATGTCCCGGATTTTATGTTGGAAAAACTAAGAGAAAATTAAAAGAGCGGATTACGGAACACATCAGAGACATTAAACACAAAAAAGAAACAAACGCTCTCTATGTCCATAGTACCACATGTAGTAACTACAAAAGATTTATATTCTTCATCATAGACAGAATTTATAACCCTTGGGAAAAGGAAGGTGACCTTGACAATTTATTATTGACAAAGGAATGCCTGTGGCAACTCAGACTTAATGCCAGTGTAACACCAGGGCTAAATGGACATATAAGTATTGCTAGTGTTTTGAAATACAAATCTATGTGTATTTGATTATGTCTATACATATATAAGAAAATGTACAAAATGTATTTTATCTGTTTTTTAACACTAATTATGTGATATGTAGTTCTTACAACACCTTCAAGGAATTTTAAAGGTTATTTATGACATTAAGTAAATAGAAATGTATTTATATCTACATATGTATTCATATTCATACTTGTATTTTTTATTAATTACATTTATATTTATATTTATAATTATATTTATATATATATATATTTATATTTATATTTATACATACTTACATCAATATTTATACATACTATTTATTACTATTATATCGATACTAGAAACATAATTATGTATACATTTATTTTTGTAAACATATTTTAAATAAAATTTTATTAGAAACAAATAGTTATAAACAAAACAAAATAAGAAAATATTTTATGTACTTTTTAGCAACATTAATATTAATCCTTTTTCTTTTGTGTTTAAAATACTAAACAAAACTTAAAATATACGTCCCTTTAATACACTTTTAATACACTATTAAGTGTTATTTTATTTGAATGTATGAATATTATTAGTCTATAACTTCTTACACAAGCTGTTTATTAATGCATACTGAATATTACAGTATTATACCCTCTTGCATTGTACTATAGTGAATTTTTACACATTACTTTATACATTACTACTCACTACTATTATTGTGGATACCATTAAATTTACGTCAATTTTATTAATCAAAAATCAAAAATAAGCGTTGCTTTGTAATTAACTAATGAATCAATTTAGTTAACTATAAATGGTTACAACTTTGATTGTAAGCTTGTACTCTGAAGAAACACGATTTTATTCATGGGTGAAAGCGCTCAGTACACGGTACATTTAAAGTATTTTTATTGTTGGTTTTTATCTTAATTCTTCACGAAGTGTGTGCAATAAACGTTACTGGACTACCCAGGATATCGCTTCTTTGTTTTACCAGTTATCGCATTGCAATTACTGTGACCATGGTAACTACCACCCCATAAGCCTGACTAGCCTGGTCTGCAATGGTATGGTTCGCATCCTCATGGCACTCATTAACAAAGACATTGGTAACCTCCAAACACGTGACCCAACCCAGGTCAGCTTGGCTGAGTGCAGTTCATGCCTTCTTAACCTGTTTGATGTCTTACATACAGTCACCAAGACATTAGATGATGGGGGAGGTGGTTCACACATACTACCTGGACCTTGCCAAGGCTTTTGACACCATGCCCCACTCAAGTTTTATTTATAACCTCACCAGCCTGTACATACACCCATACATCACAGGTTGGGTTGCCAACGGGCTTACACACAGAACCCACATGGTATGACTAGCAGTCTCCAGGTCCAACTCTTGACCAGTCACGACTGGTGTCCCACAGGACTCAGTCCTGGGAGCCCTACTGTTTGGCATATACATCTCAGAGGTACAGGCAAACACAGGTGGACTATGGCAGACCATGTTTGGCAATGACTGCAAACTGGGAGCCATGATTGATAGTCTAGCTGACACAGACATCCCTCAAGGGGCCTCACGGAGAACATCACAGGGTGCCAATGACATGGCCTCCAGCCAAGTGCCTCTAACTGCATGGTCATTCCATTGTGGAATTGGCACCCACATATTAACACATAAGTGGTAGCCGCTCTAATACGGATGAGGTAATGGGGTATCTGGAGACTAAGGTAGATACTGATCTCCCCTTTGACAATCATATCTCCAGAGTAGTTAGGACATCCTTCTATGTAGGGCATCTGATTACTAAAGGATTCCCATCTAGACATACTAGGGTTATAGTGCCTCTTTACTCATCACTCATCAGTCCCATCATAGGGTATAATAACCCATGTGGGATGTACCTCAGAAGACACTTCCAACAGCTGGGGGGTCCACGAATGTACCTCAGCAAGGGGAATACTGGCCTCCAACATATGGCATATGCAGCCAGACTGAATAAACTCCTGTTTTACTCAGTGGCATCTCATTTACCTAGAGATGATCTCCGCTGGCCAACACAGCCATGTCAAACTCAGGCTTGATGGATATGCTCCTCCTATGGGAATCCATGTCACAGTGAGCCACACATTGTAGTGAGCTGAACCTTGCCACAACAATAACTGGAAGATGCTGGTGGGACAGCTTCCTGTCACAGACACTCCCCATACTTTGGAACAACATCCCTAACTACATTATACAGAGCCCCTCACTAACAATCTGCAAGAGAAAACTTGCAGAGTGGATGGGGTATGGTAGATACACCCCATGGATCCCACCATTGGCTCTGCTCCACAGAGGGACAGTTAATGAATCAATGGGGTGGCAAAAGCTGACACATTTTGGCTGGGCTTATGAATGGCCTCTGGCAGTTGGCCATGTACCTACCTATGAATCTATACATGCAATATCTGCATATGCTGATAGCTTACTTTACTGTTCAAGTGTTGACTTACCTTGTGCCAATGGCAGTTTTGTGTGCAATAGTTGAGGGCTGCCTATGTTGGATGCACACAGTAGACTGCCTATACATGACAATTTACAGGTAGTCTTGTGTGTGTGCCATCCATTTTTACTGTGTGTGCAGGTGGAGAAAGGTGTCAGTCCCTAGGTGCCTACACTGTCAGTGTGTGTGCTATACATTCCCTCTTTGACAAGGCATGGGCATACTGGGCATGCCTCCGTCTGCCTACTGGGGCTGGTTCAGGGTGTTCATGGTATGAGTAACTCTGTGTCTGTGGGGCCCTTGGCAATGGTGGTGGGCTGTGAGGGCCTTCATCACTCTGTCCCTGCTGCAGCTGTTTCCACAGGACCATATTGTGTAGCATGGCACACACTATGAAGATATGGGCACATGTACCTGGAGAGTACTGCAAGGCTCCACCAGATATGTCCAAGTAATGGAACCGTGATTTCAGCATCCTAAACACACGCTCTATGATGATTCTGGTTTGTGCGTGTGCCTCATTATGGTGTTCCTGCATGGGTGTGTGTGCATTTCTGATGGGAGTCATCATCCACAGTTCCAGTGCATAGTCAGCATCCCCCACCAGGTGGCCATTTGGGATGTCCCCCCCTGGCAAATAACCAATACAGCTGTGAGGCATGCCAGATGTGTGAGTCATGATAGCTTCCAGGGCTGCCAGCACACACATCCATGATAATGCCCTGAGCATTGCACACAACCTGGCAGTTGATGGAGGGATATCCCTTGTGGTTTATGTAGTGCCTACCTTGCTCACCGGGTGGTGACTTGATGTGTATGTGCGTGCAGTCTATTGCTCCCAGTACCACCTGGTATTCTGCCACATGGTGGAAGAGACGCATATTGCTGGCCAACTCCTCCTGCATTCAGTGGAAGTATATGTGCTCATTGGCATGTGGTAACATGGCATCCAGGAACTGGTGTAGTACCCTGGATGCTGATGCCTGTGAGATCCCCAAGATATCCCCAGTTAGTCTTTGAAAGGTACCTGTAGCTAGTATTCTCAGGCTTACACATACCTTTGTATCCACTGGGATGGGTTCCCCTCTGTTTGTTCTGGCTCTGAGGCATGGCCGGCACAGCTCCACAAGTTGCTGTAGGATGTCCCTGTTCACCCTGTAATGCTCTACTATCTCCAGATCATGTAGCCCCTGGTAGGTTACCCTGGGTCTGAACACTCTCCTCCTCCTCTGGTGCCTAAGGTGGTCGTGTGCATCATCCTCCACACCACCTTCAGTCTCCAACACATGCTGGTGGATCAAAGCTATGGCAGCCCCTAACATGTACATAATAAAAGTTCCCTGTCTGTATACACCACTGGCGCAGAGAGTATGGGAATACACAAATGTGTGTGAGGTGCTTTCACACTTCATAGTATTGTGCTATGGATGCTGCTGATGTCAGTGGGTGTTTATGAGCTATTCCAGCTGCAGCGTGTCTTAATTATGGGTTTTGCAATGAGTACTGCAAGTGTGGGGCCTTTACTGTGGGGATCTACTTGCCTGCCTTGATTAGTCTGTTGCCCTTTAATTCACTTTTAGACCTGGATCCCCTCCCATTATCAGGCATGCATCCACCTGCCATCTTTCTTGTTTTGTACTTTCCCTACCCAGTCATGGCAAAATGTGCCTTGTAGCTGATATACTGCATATCAGCTTTGTTCTGCTTTGACACTTTACTGGTTTCTTTGCAGTACAGCCCCTCCCCTTCCCTGTTCTGCAGGTAGCTTCTTGCAGCCTTGTTAGCTGTTGTCAATGGCCCACTGTAGGCTCCTAGGTGTTAATTAGTCATAACTGCGGTGGTGGTGCTGCGGTAGCATTGTCACCTCACAGTAAGATGTTGTCCTGTTCGATTCTCAGCTAGAGCATCTTCTGTGTGGAGACATGCGTGAATGGGCGTACCTTTGTTGATGGTTGTGCGTCAGGGCCAGCAACTTGGTATGTAAAAATCTACTGCCAATCATTAGCGGATCGGAGTTCCACTGTGGCGACCCCTAACCGGGAAAAGCCAAAAGACACAACAACAACAACTCCAATTTCACTGCTGCAGTGTTTCCTTATTTCTTTCCTATATCCTTCCTGTTTCAGCTGCAGTGTGTGCTGTGCATACCCGTTTACTGGGTTTACGAGCGTTTTCATCTATGTTCACATGCATACTTGGTTACCTTGTGTACTCTCAGCTAAGCATAACTATGGCCAATTCAACACACCCCTATCCTGCAGCTTTGCCTAGCTAGTGGCAGACTGGTTTATCAATGGTCCAATGTGCTTACAGCAATGGCGACACACCCCTCTCTTGATGTCATCTTTATCTCAAGGCTGCACCTCGGTGTTATAACGCTACGCTGTGAGGTGTATCCTTACACCAGCGGGGAATCTTTGATTCACTATTACTCCTCTCATTTGCATGGCCTTGCCTACTAATTCCTAGCTACTGTGCATAACATTGTCACTGCCCCTTAGCAACCCTTGCGCCATAAGTATGGTGTAGCATGCCTGCCATTGACTATTATGGGGAAATCGTGATATGTGTTTCATTGCAGTTTTATTCTATATTTTTATATATTCCTTGCAATCCCCTTTGCGCACTGCTGCCCTGTGCTTCCACATCGCGATAGTATGACTACATATATTAAATGTTAATTTTATATTCTGTACAAGTTTTTTTATGCCAATGGCTATATATTTAGCCATTGGCATATATTAACAATATAATACATGTGTTTGGTCAGCTGTCATGGCTCCAATTTTATGTTTGCAAACATTTAAACCATTTTCTACGGTTTACATTTCTGCATGCTTACACTGCCCCTGCACCACTTCCTGAATTGCTACATACCTTCATTTGTATGCTACACTGCTGCACATGGGGTAATTAGTATTCAAGGCTCGGGAGTTGTGCAGGCGTAGCGTACGCAGGTAGTAAACATGGAAACAGCTCGTACGTGAATCGCTGGGCTGCCATATTTGGTGTTAGAACACCGATGCTACGCCTGCACCTGGCACAAGCTTGATGAATCCTGGGGTCTGTGTTTGCCCTACCTTACTTGGATAGAAGAAAGTTTCTCTGTTCACCTGTGAGAGTGGGGAGCTTTGAGCAGCCTATCTGTCCCTGGAGGAGTGGTTTCAGCCCAGAAATTAGTAGTTTATTGGCCATTTTGGGCTAATTTCTATCTCTTTCATTTCCCTGCCTTGACGAGTGGATGGGAAACAGGAAGTTTACCCCGGGGATCACTTCAGTGGCTCTGCTGGACAGAGGCACAGGGAACTAATCTAAGGGGGCAGCAAAAGCCAACACATTCCGGCTAGGCTTATAAATGCCTTTGGGCAGATAGCCTAGTACCGACCTATGAACCTATGAACCTATAAAATACTGTATAACATGATCCTGTTAGGAAAGATGAGCTGATTGTTTGTCAAAATTCAATGCCCCTCCAAACCCCAAAAACACACCAACCTATGCTGAATCGCTTTCAAAAGCTCTGTACAACCACATCAATGGCTGCATAGAGGCTGCTACCAGAAGTGAGCCCATTATTAGCCCCAGAAACAAACTCCCCTGGTGGCATCCCAAATAAAACAGGATATACAACAAAAGGAAAACACTTATGGCAAAAATAAAAACTAAAAACTCTTTCATCAAATTACATAGGAAATTAAGAGGGCTAATTAGGTCAAGCTAATCCAATTTTAAGGTGAAGATATCCTCCCAGGTGAAAGATAACCATAAGCAGGCTTTCTACAGCTATGTCATAAACCTTAAGGGCAGCAAACAAAAATGTACTGAACTGGTGGTTAATGGTGCCATATTTACCAAGTCTGGCAATATATAGCAAACCTGTTAGTGGACAAATTCAGTTCTAACTTTACCCCCTCTCACCCACAACTATCCCCAATAATACCCTTAACCATAACCCCTCTACCTATAGCTAGGGAGCATGTACTGGCTGCACTCACTAAAGACAAGAACACAGCCTCACTGGGCCCTGATAACATGCCAGGATGCCTCCTGAATAGTCTAAAATACGAATTATCAGGACCCCTGGAGTCATTATTTAACTATAGTCTTAAAACAGGCTTTGTGCCATGTGAATGGAAGACTGTGACAGTCGTCCTCCTTCATATCAGATCCCAGAAACTACAGTCCCATTACTCTGATTAGTTATTTTTGGAAAGCCATGGATAGAATTATCATGGAAATTATCAGTAAGGACATAGGAGATCTCCAGACACTGGATTCATCCCTGTTTGGCTTTGTCGAAGGAAGGTCATGCTCACTGAATCTGATGGACTTCTTTGAAAAGGTCACTAAGGCAATTGAGAGGAAAATTGTGCATACTGCCTACCTAGATACACTACCTTACTTGGGAATTGTCACTCTAGATAACTAGCTAGCTGACCGATAGGACTCAGGAGGTTAGAACTAGTGAGGCCACCTCCACAAAGAGGCCAGTCGCCAGTGGATTCCCCCAGGGCTCTGTGCATGGCCCACTCCTCTTTGGCATCTACTTCTCAAATGTCAAAGTCAATGTCAAAGGCCTCTAACTAACCATGTTTACAGATGATTGCAAACTGGGAGCAGTCATTGAATTCCCCAAGATAAGAACACCCTTCAGGGAAGTCTAATTCAGATAAACAGTCGGTGCCAAAGCCCTGGCTTAAAACTCAATACCAAGAAATGCATTATAGTTCTTTTTGAGAAGTCTGCCACCCTGGGTCACTACATCATCAAAAAACAACCTCAAAAGTTGATTAACTAGTAAGGGATCTGGAAACTCATATAGATAGTAACCTATCCTTTGCCCAACATGTTTCCAAAGTAGTAAGAAAATCCTTCTATGCTACTCAACTTATAAGCAAGGGTATGGCATCTAGGCTCATAAAGTCATCATATCACTGTACTCAGCCATCATCAAACACAATATATGTCTTGTGTACAGAAAGACACAAAGTTATAAAGTATCAGGATTTGCAGGCAGAAATGGCAGCACTGTGGAAGAAAGATACCCAGAGAGTTCTAATAGTAGTAGGAGCAACGGGTCTTATAAAATAATCTACAATCACATTTATATATGTTACCAATACATGTAACTCTGTACGAATTGTAGAAGGAGTCATTACTGGGCATATTGCTTGTGCTGTGAAGAGAACTTCTGGCTGACATCAAAGATTGAAACAATACTAATTTCATGCACTTTAATCATACTTTGACTTAGGAATGGGGTCCATTCCCCTCATGATATTACAAACCCAAATAATTTGGAGAAATTAAAGAGCATAATGTCCCCTTTGGTATGTACCTGACCAGACACATGCAGTAACTGTAACGTCCACAATGGTTCCTTACAAAAAGAATACAGAGAGTAAACACAATGTCCTGTGCTGATTGCCTCAGAGCCCTGTCTCTTTACTCATTATCATATCGACTTCTGAGAGATGATCTTTGCCGGCCATATAATGTATCCCTGGACCCTGTTTTGATGAATCTTTTGCACATCCACAAAACAAACAACATCAGAACTATTAGATTAAAAGTCCTAAAATTTGCTTGCAACATAAATAGAACATGTTGGAGTGACGGATATGTTTCTCAGGGAATCCTCATTCTCTGATATAGTCTTCCCATCTGTGTGAATCAGAGTTCCTCCCTATTCCTATTTAAGTGCAACTTGGACCAGTGTATGGGTAATTGAAAATTCATGCTTGGTCTGGCTTCTATGTCTCTGATGGACAGAGGCAGTCAGTAAATTACCCCCTATAAATTAAATATAAATCAAATTTGTGGGTCACTTCGGTTGCACAGTTAGGCTTTAAGGGTCCTAGTGGTTGTTAACTTAGTATAGACCTATGAACTTAAGTACTTACCCTATCTATGTAATTGCTTGCAAGTGTCAGTAACTTCTTCTTTTTTCAGCTTTTCCCGGTTAGGGGTCACCACAGCAGTTCACCTGTCTGCTCATGATTGGCAGTGGAGTTTTACAGTGTCAAGTTGCTAGCCTGGCACCCAACCTTCCACAGAAGGCACACACATGCACGCACTCACACCTAGGGCCAATTTAGAGTGAACAATCCACCTACAGCATGTCTTTGGGAGGAAACGGGAGAACCCAGAGGAAACCCACGCGACCACAGGGAGGACATGCAGACTCCACACAGAAAGCACCCCAGCCGAGGATCAAACCGGAGAACCTCTTGGTGTGAGGGGGCAATGCTAACTGCTGCACCACCGTGGCCGACCACCATTGCTAAAACAGTACTGCTGGGAAATGGCCTTTGACAGAAGTCTGGAATTACAGGGGAGTGTCTTCAATCATTTATCACTGAGAATTATAAACGAGTGGCAGGAAGTGAAGGTACTGGAAAAGGTGAGGGAGTGCAACAAGGAAGGCATGAACATCAAGAAAAAAGTATAAAAAGAATAGGACTGGCTAAAGAGAAGAGATAAAATCAATGAACCGTGACAAAAAAAAAAGTGCATATAAGAGGATGGAAATGACAGAGAAGGCTCTCTGAGGATACCAAATAGAAAAGCAACTTTCATTTGACAGGGAAGGTAGCACTTGAAAAGTGATAGGGTGATGGGTGGGGGAAAAAAAAATTGTTTGGACACATTGGAGGAGGGAGGAGGAATTGAAAGGCTGTTGCATTACTAGAAAGAAGGTGCCCAAAAAAGATACGATCAGGGAAAACCATAAATAAGTTCAAACGTTCTGTATTGAAGAGGAAAAGTGAAGAAAGGTGGCAGTCCGGAAACAAATTATTAGATAGGAAAGTTATTAAGAAGGAAACAATCAAGGAATTCAGTGGAACTGGGGAAGAAAAGTTACAGCACCCAGGAGAAATGCTTCCAGGCTGGTAAATCAGCTGTTAATTGTACTTGGTGAATTAATGGCAGAGCTGTACAACCACTGCTGAGAAATCTGAGAGGACTGCAGTTCTCTTGCACAAAGGAAATCTGCTAAGGACAGATAGTGAACAGGCTTGTTAGACTTACTTCTGTAGGTAGACTGCTTCTTGGATGTTAGTTCTCTTGCAGATGGCAGACATTTTGCCAGATTGTGGCTGGTTCCTCCTAAACAGGGTGTTGTGACTCTCACCTGGAAAATAAAGAAACACTCACTAAATTCAATTTCCTCTGGCTGAGGCTCACCCCTGGCCTTTCTTTTTCTCAGCATATCAACCATATCAAAAGGAAAGTTTCAACTCAGGTCAAGGGATTTCACATCTGACCTCCCCTCGATCTAGGACATCTTGTTAAATACAACAATCCCAAATGGAAAAAGTTGCTGAAAATGTGTACAAATGTCTATATGAGAAAGTTTTGTAGGGACTCATTTTTAAATCTGTGTTATAGTTGTTTTCACCAAAATAACCCCCCACCCACACACACACGCACACACATAGTATGTTGTTCTTCTGCTCACCTGTTATTGCAATTAGCTCTGTGGTCACTGTACCTCATGGGAGTGAGACAAAGAAAAAAAAACGTTTAGAGTGGCCCCATCCTGCAAACAAATTTTCAGTTCTCTTCAGTCTACTTCTCAATTCCCAAATTCAGGAACGTTGCATTTCTCCAGTTTTTCCTTATTGTTTCATCTCAGAGCCAGAACTGCACTAGGAAAGGATGTTGTTATTCCTTACACTAAACAGACCCTTTTCATTCTCACATCTACATCTACCACTGATTCTCTTTTAGTTCTGGTACTACTAAAAAGGTCGCAGGTTTATTGATGTCTCTCACCATCGGCAGCATCATGAAGTTACCCCATCATGTCTCTCACCATCAGCAGCATCATGAAGTTACCCCATCCAGGAACAGATGACAACCTGTTTCTCAACATAGCTAGTTCAAACTATTTAATCTTACCTGCTACTCTGTACTTGTCTGAGCATCTCACATGCTCCAGTCACTGGTCAATATTTACCTACTCAGTCTCAGAAATCTCAGTCACTGGTCAGTATTTACCTACTCAGTCTCACAAATCTCAGTCACTGGTCAACACTTGCTTACACTGTCTCACAAATCTCAGTCACTGGACAGTACTTATCTACACCATGTCATGATTCTGTCACTGGTCAATACTTGCCTACACTATCTTACAAATCTCATTCACTGCTCAGTAGGTGCCTACACTATCTCACAAATCTCAGTCCCTGGTCAATACTTTCCTGCATTGTCTCACAAATCTTAGTCACTGATCTTACTTACCTATACTATTTCATGACTCAAAGTTGCTGTTTTGTACTTCCCTGCACCATTTTTCATGCATTGGCTGCTTTTAAATACTCAGCTACATCCTTTCATGAACCACAGACATGTTTCAGTATTCACCTGGACCACCTCTCTCTTCTAACATGCTAGGTTATGCTACTCCTGTTCTGTTTTACCTTTTCCTAACATCAGTAGCTTCTCCTAACAACCCCACTCAGCAATAAAGAACATTTGGGTCTACTACAAGTGCTTGTGTGCTATTTGCTCATGACACACTTGCTCTCTGCTGCTTGTTAAAAAGGCAAGTGTTCTAACTCCGACTAACTCAATCACCTGCAACTAGTTAGACTTTCCAGCATCCTATTCTACAAAAATGTGTACCCCTACCAGAATCCTAACTCTAGCCCTAAAACAACCATTTTGCCACTTAAGCCAAAAACATCTTTCCTGGTCCCTAAACCTAAAATCCCCTTCTTGCTCCCTAACCCTAAGCCTCCCTTCTTGCTGCATAATCCTAAAACATCTTCTTGCTCCCTAAGCCAACAATCTTCCCTCTTGCTCTCTAAACATAAAATCTCCCATCCTGCTCCATAAACCTAAAGCCTCCCATCCTGCTCCATCCACCTAAAAATCTCCCATCCTACTCCATAGACCTAAAGTCTCCTATCCCGCTCCATAAAGCTAAAGTCTCATATCCCGCTCCATATACCTAAAGTCTTCCATCCCGGTCCATAGACCTAAATCTCCCTTCCTAACTGGTACCCTAATCTATACTCCCAGTCCCTCACCATGACTGCCATACTTACCTTGCTTAGGTAGGGTGTGGCAGCTGCTTGCTTGAACTCATATTCTTGTCTGAGCATGAGTGGCAGCCTACCCAAGCTATAAGATGCTTGAGTCCATGGCTTCAAGACAGTAATCTTTGAGCACTTGGGATTCAAGTTGTTGTAGAGCACCCAAGAGGATTATACACACAACCCCACTTTCATACCTATATTATGCTGTGTATGCTGTTCATACTAGACTTCAAACATTATTTACTCTTCAGATACTCTATGGCAAATAATGTTTGTTGTTCACTGTTCTGCTGTGTAAACACTATTATATTATATGTCACTTTATCTTTATGAGTTTGTTCTCCTAGTTTGAGCTTGAAAAAACAGGTGGGTTAGTGTTTTGCTAGTTAACAAATAAAAATGCAAATAAATAAAGTCACCAGTAGCAGCAAAGAGTTCTCCTCTTGCAGCTCAGACATATAGAACAGCATTTCCTACACCACTAGATACCAAATATAGCAGATCTTCTGTCTCTGTTTTACCTCTGAGCTGCAATCACACCTACAATATTTTTCCTGTCTGATTGCTTCAGAAATGTCATCTGGAGGACACACATAATCTATGTTCCTTGCGTCATCCATAATGAACATAATAACTTTTGTCTTTTTATGTGTGTTTGCCCTTGTTGTATTCTGTGCCTTGTTTTGTAATAACTTTTGTCATGGTTAATGAACAGTCCTTTGGGTCACCCCTCTAAATTTAGTTACTAAATAAATAATTTAAATTAATAGTTAAAAGAAAAAAAAATGACCGAGTTCTATAACTGAGTTATCACTGAGGTGGGCAAAGAAAATCATGTGGGAGTGGTGTATCTGGAGTTCAGCAAAGTCTGATAGCAGAGGAGATTGCTGGGAAAACTGGGAGGTATGAGCTGAAGATTTAAACGGTGAAGCTAACAGACGTAACAAAAAAGATAAAATGGCAGTTGTGAAGAGGGTCCAGAAGGAAACACATGACAAGCTGTTTGCTGCTAAATTCATTACTGGAACTAGTTCAGTTTAAAATGCAGTGGCTCAATGAGGCTGGCGGAAAAACTTGACGAGTTTGCTAATGATCCAAGAATGAATGCAGCAGTAGAAGACAGAGAGAGACCAGTCACCTATAATATTTCGTGTCACAAAGGATAGGTGACAATGGTGATATAATACAAAAAAGTAAGTTTTGTAGTCTGTTGAAACAATCTTTGGAAAGCATCCCAGTTGATGTGGCAGCCATGTGGAGAAGGGGAAATAACAGATTTTTAGCTAGAATCATCCACCAGCTAATTCAACTAGCACAATATAAAAGGTCAAATGTAATCTGACATGATGGGGATGGGGACTTGTTGACTGTGTAAAAACATGTGGAATTCATGTTTCTATTGTACAGGACTTCAAGTGAGACCTAATCTGAAGTGTTGTGTCCATTTCTGGTAAGATCACAGAGAAACTGTCTTCAAATCACATTTATATTGTATTTGTAAACAGTATGTATATGGATTGCATCTTATTCAGTAATATTGTGTGCTGCACTCTGCTTGGTAATAGTTTGGACCTTGTCTTGTTGATTACTAATGGCCTAGCTGCTCTTATGTCTTATGTCACTGTATTCTTATGTAAATTGTATTCTTAAATGATTTTCCCTGTTCTATGTTATCTCTGTTCCCTGGGCTATGACTAAAACTGGTCCTTTCTGATCAATCTACTATTCTAGTTACCAAACACTAAGAAAGAGAGATTAAGATACTAAACAGATTATACAACTCAGGGTTAATAAAATGGTGATGGGAAGGGAGGGTCTGGGTTGTGAGACAGTTCTTGGATATCCTTCAGTGTATATAATGGAACTCACAAGATGAAAGAGAAGCAAGATTCTAACATACCACAATGTCCAGAACAAGTGAGAGGGGAGGAGCTAAGTAGTAAAGCTGGGGAGGGAAGATTATGGTAGATGGAATGGGAATGATTCCAATCTTAGTCAAGTAGATGATCTTACACGGAGGGGTGGTGGCACCTTTGGGCTCAAAGGATTCCTGTGCAAATGGAAGAAGCAATGGAGCAAGATAGTTACAAGACAATTGTGTAAAGACTTGCTTCAGTAGATTGATAACTTAATTAACCACAATTTACAAGCTGTTGTGCTTTGCCAACTCCATATGCTCAGATATAAGTTCCTTCACCCTTCAAACAAATCAACACTGGAAGAGGGAAACAGACTAAAAGTGAGAAAAATTCAACTCGAGATAAAATGTTCTGAGTAATGAAAGAAATCTATCAAAAATGGGCAGTACCTTAGTAGAAATGGACCCTCCCATGAAGGAGAGGCATGTCCGCTTGGGCAAGAAGAGGAACAGACAAGATTCTTGACAGCAAGATGCACAATCACTGAATCTAGTCATACTGTGAAATGTTTACAGAAACTCTCTTAAAAGTGGAGATTTTAATATTTTGGGCAAAGCGCTGTGTGGAGGTTATCTGCAGCACTTTAGAGGGCTCCACATCTTCATTTGCACAAATATGAGATCTACTGGATACAATATGCCTTCACAGCAAAAGTGTGTTAGAAAAACTGGATGGCTGAAGGTAGACAGATAAAGCCACTGCACTAGGGGACTTTTGTCAGCTAGCACTTAAGTAAGGCCCATAATTCCAGCGCACACTGAAGGAAGGTGTTCCAGTAAATAGCAAACTAGACAAAAACATTTCTAATGAAATGGTAGGTGGTCATAGAAAAAGATATGTCTCTGCCATCCCATATTTGCTGCACCCTTAAAGTGCCTATGACAACACTTTAGCATTGGGACGCTGTTATTAACTAGTGCTCTCTATGCACATAGTGCTATAAAGAAATTAATCTCTGTGTTGTACTAACCTGATTGATAACTCACTGAAATGCATGAGGTCAGGCCTCTAGCATCTATATCCATATCCCCCAGAATCATTAGACTAGCATTGTCCACCCCCCCCCCCCAGAGCAGAATCTACTCAAGCTCCACCAGTCCGACAGTACCTGTAAGGCCACCCCAGTGGTTGACTTCCCTGCTACTGTCTGTTGGACACTCCCTTTGGCCCACCCAGTCATATTAGTGGCAATCCTGCATTACAATTCCACCCATCCACAGCATTTATACCTGCCATACCTGTTCCATAGAGGCTGGTCAGCACCCAATATTCCCAACAGGCACTGTCCATGGATCCTGAGTGCAAGAAGTAAGGTATAGTGACACCTCTGAACATAGGGAATGTAGATACACAGCACACACAGCTAACACTGGTAAGCTGACACCTATAGACATGGTAACATAATTAGCCAGTATTACAGTGAAAGAGACAGATTTAGGGGCAAGTTGGTTTATCTGCCCTACAACTCCCATATTACTTCCCCATGTCTTTGTTATCCCCAGCCACTCATGCATCACCAGTTTATCTAGTATCCCTTGTGTCAATTCCTTCTGTTTAGTGATGTAGAACCCCTGACAGCCATTGCTCTGTGCACTGTATTCTATAACTCCCATGAACCACTAGAGCACTGAGTTGAGGTGGTTGTAACACAAGCATCCACTTCTTGATGTACATACAAGTCATCAAGATTACTATGCTGAATATCCATGGGCCTCTTCTAGGGATAATACTTACCAAGACTAACCCTATTGCCAGCTGCTGCTTTAAAACATCAGGCCATCAACTGCTTGATACTCCATATGCCCAACTGAGTTGCTGGTTCATCCATGCTAATTGACAGTGGTTCAGGTAGGAACCCTGCTTCTAAATAAGCATTTATTGTACCACATTACCTTCCCCTCTTCCAAAGATTTCTTTTGTAATTATGCACATCAATCATTCCCATGCACAGTCTTTTTTTTATGTCATACATGCTTAACTTGCAGTTTTATGGCTTTGATAACATACTTAATGACACTTTTGATAGTTACTCGGTCATATGGTCCTTGCTCTTTGTACTGTTTTCCACCTGAAGTCATAACTGAGAAGGATCTATTTTTCTTCATTTTTAACCAGGTATAGTTACTAGGCACCAATGCTTTTTTCTTGGAGTGCTGTCTAGTTAGAGTGCCATGCTTTGTAATAAACTGGGCAAATGGAGACTGAGGGTGAGGGAGTCAATTGCTGGACTGCAGGCCAAATTTTATTAGCAAATCATAGCTTTAACTCTGTTAACCAGGTAAACTCATTTGGCACAAATTCCTCACTGTATGTACAATGCAGAAGCATCATCTTTTTAAGTGGCTTGCTCAGAGTTGCAATGTTTGCAAGTGAAACAAATGAGGAATGCATATCCCATAGTTTTCTGGGTAAGGTCAGGCAGCTAGTTATCAAATCAATAAATGAATTTAGGAGTCTTCAAATGCAAGACAGTGAAGTTATTTGTCATGGGGTAGAAAGCACTGAGAAATAATGAATACAAAGTTAGACATAACATTCAGATTTATGCTGAAACATTCATAACAAGAACTGAAGTTCACAAGTGAAAAAAAGGAATCTGGATACTATGGTTGGGCACACAAGTTAGATTTAATGCAGACTCTACCATCTGCCATCAGAGTCTACGGAGGCATAAGGATATAACTGTCAAATGTTTAAAGGAGAAGAGCTACTGTATAGGACTGATAGTGGAGGGAAGCAGCAACATGAATCAATCAATCAATAACCCCTTTTCCATTTTTGTACATGGGTTTGGGGGGGGTGTCACTTTAACAGTGACAATCATTTACAGCCAAGTTTCAAACTGCCAGGTGGATAGCCCTACCACAGCTGTTCTTCCATACCACACACTCACATGCAAAATCACACCTGTGGCCAATTTAGAGTTTCCAGTGCACCTACTGCATATCTTTGGAATGTGGGAGGAAACTGGAACACCTGGAGTAAACCCATGAAACATAGGAGGACATGCAGTCTCCACACAGAAGCCACCCCAGCCAAGAACTGCACTGGAGAACATCTTGCCATGAGGCAACAACACTATGTTTAACATGAACATTTCATATAAATGAATGCAAGAAATGAGGAATTTAGTAGGTGGATTGGACACTCTAAATTGGCCCTAGGCATGAGTGTGTGTGTGCCTTCTGTGGAAGGTTGGGCGTCGGGCTGGCAACTCGACACCGTAAAACTCTGCTGACAATCATGAGTGGACAGGTGATCCACTGTGGCGACCCCTAACTGGGAAAAGCCAGAAGAAGAAGGCCAGCAAGATGATATTAGTTCACATAGAGGGTAGTAGACAGGTAACATACAACTTTCCTGGGACTGATGTTGTGCTCATTAGTGAAAGGATTGTAGGCAGCACAGGAGGAACATGTACAGGAACAGTTATGGAGTTAACTGTTTATAGGGATAGGTACAAAAGGTAGATGAGTTAGTGAAGGTTATTAGAAACACCATCAGATTAATGTAGCAGGCACTTTTACTTCATCTACTAACACTATCAAAGTTACACATGCTCTCTGATCAGGGTTTTATAAAGAGGCAAGGTTACAGCACTATCAGGTTATACCTCATATCATGCGTTCCGGCCCCAAAATCCGGACCGAACCACAAAAGGAGGGGGAGTATCCATATTCATAAAGGATACCCACACCTCTAGGTTAGTGGCAACGCACGAAGCATCGGAGACCATCCAGGTGCAATTAACCATAGGTAGAACTGCCCTACAGTTTGTAACATGCTACAGACCACCTTCTCAAACTCAGGAAACCCACACAGCCTTCCTGAAGACACTGGAGAGTATGAATGTCTCTCCAAACACCATCATATTGGGTGACTTCAACTACCCAAACATAGACTGGGAACATTACTCAAGCCCCAACACCCTAGCCCAAAGGTTCCTTGAGTTCATAAACTCAAATGCTATGGAACAACTAGTCACCATTCCCACAAGAGGAGAAAATATACTAGACCTGATCATCACAAACATGGGGACAAAATGCTCCACACCGGACCATAAATTAATCTCACTGGAGATCCACATCCCACCCCCAAACCCAGCAAAAAAGACCACAGTGAAGAACTTCTCAAAAGCAAACTTCACACTTCTTAAGACTGGAGTGGTATCCTTCAAGGCCCCCGAGCCAGTGGAAACCACAACCCACGCTGCTGAAACCCTTACAAATGCCTTCTACGAGCACCTCCAGGAATGTATGGATCAAGCAATCCCTAATAAAATCAAGACCCTTTCCACCAAAGGCAGGCACCCGGTCTGGTGGACTCCAGCCATAAACAAACTCTACAACAAGAGGAGAAAGCTACTACATGACAGAGCAAAATCCCTAAATGGGAAGGCATCTCTGATCAATACTAGCAAAAAACTACGATCACTCATAAAATCATCCAAGGCCAACTTTAAGAGAAAAATCGCGAATGACACAAAAGACAATCATAAAGCCTTCTTTAGCTATGTTAGAAACCTGGGTGGAAATTCCCAGATATGCTCAGAATTAGTCCAAAATGATAAAAAAAATCACTGAACCCACAGACATTGCCAACATACTGGCAGACAGGTTCAGTGCAAATTTCTCCCTCCCCCCCAAAAGGAGAAATATCTATCCCACCAGAGTCTAGCCTCCCAAACATCTCAGATGCCCAGGTGAGAGCTGCTCTCTCTAAAGCAAAAAACACAGCATCAATGGGACCGGACGGTGTCCCCGGCTGTGTGCTACACAAACTCAATGAGGAACTAAACCCACACATAAGGCTGCTGGTTAATCTTAGCCTTACTACAGGATACGTACCCAAAGAATGGCGTACGGCAACTGTGGTCCCACTCCACAAAGGCGGTGCTTCTACGGACCCTGGAAATTACCGCCCATAAGCTTGATGAGCCTTGTCTGCAAAGCTATGGAGAGGATCATAATGGAACTCATAAATAAAGACATTGGGGACCTACAGACACTGGATCCTACCCAATTTGGCTTTGTCAAGGGCAGATCCTGCCTCTTGAACTTGGTCGACTTTTTCAAACAGTCACTAAGGCCATTGATGAGGGTAAGGCAGTTCACACAGCCTACCTTGACCTAGCAAAAGCGCTCGACACAATACCCCACTCGGGCATCATAGAAAAGCTCACCAGCTTAGATGTAAACCCATATGTCACAAGATGGGTTGCAAACTGGCTCAAAGACAGAACACACAGGGTTAGAGTTGCTGGTGCCATGTCAGACTCTAAGCCGGTCACGAGCGGTGTCCCGCAGGGCTCAGTCCTGGGCCCCTCTTGTTCGGCATTTATTTTTCTGAAGTGCAGGCAAACATAGGGGGATTGTGGCTGACAAAATTTGCAGATGACTGCAAACTGGGCACCATAATTGACACTCCATCAGACACAGACATCCTCCAGAAAAGTCTCATAGAAATGGATAACTGGTGCCAGAGCCATGGCCTTGAGCTAAATGCCAAAAATGTATAGTCATACCCTTTGGGAAAAACAAGGTAACCCTAATTACCACATAGGTGGTAATCCATTAAACACGGAAGAAGTTATCAGGGACCTGGGGACCCAAGTTGACAGTAACCTCTCTTTGACACTCCCATTGCCAAAGTGGTTAGGAAGACCTTCTACATTGCCCACCTGATCATGAAGGGATTCACATCCAGATCAGGAGAGGTCATTGTACCCCTGTACTCTTCACTTATCAGACCAATGATTGAGTACAACGCCCCATTCGAATGTACCTTACCCGACACCTGCAGCAGTTGGAAAGACCCCAAAAGTTCCTCACCAAAAGGATAAAGGGGCTCAAACATATGTCATAATGATGCCCGACTGAAGAAACTCCAGCTCTATTCAGTCGCATACCGCCTGCTCAGAGGTGTTGTGTGCCTGACCTGCAAGGCCATGTCCAACCCGGAACTACTGGACATGCTCCACCTCAAAAATCCAAATCCACCAGAGCCACGAGCAAGAGACTTAAACCTCAACACGGATATAAATAGGACGTGCTGGAGGGACAGATTCATCACCCAGAGACTCCCTACACTATGGAACAGAATCCCAGTCCATGTGAGGCAGAGCCCCTCACTGACTCTGTTCAAGAGAAATCTTGACGAGTGGATGGGAGATCGTAGGTTTACCCCGGGAATCATCTCTGTATCACTGCTGGACAGAGGCACAGCAAACTAATGGGTATAGTATTCTCATCCTAAGGGGTGGTGAAAGCCACACACACTCTGGCTAGGCTTATAAATGCCCTAGGGCAGATAGCCTAGTATGAACCTATGAACCTATAAACCTATGAACCTACAGACTCATATTCAGGGTCTTCAAATTTAGAATTACTTCCAGCAAACAAGATACTTTCATTTGTTGTGTGGACTGAGTCTGGTCTCTGCAGCACTCCAAAGATTTGCCAGCTTAATAACTCATAATTTTGGATCCCATCTCCACTAAGTTCACAATTTACAGATTTCAATGGCTGCCTTGCACACACACACACACACACACACACACACACACACACACACACACACACACACACACACACACACACACACACACACACACACACGCACACACGCACACGTGCACACGCGCACACACGCACACGCATACACACACACCCACTTCTGAGAGATGGTCTATAGGCTTTACCATCAATGCAATTAAGTAATGATTCACTGCACTCCATATCGTGCACCTGGTGATTTGTGCACCTGAAGAAACGATCATCCTGCTCACCTTATAAGAGGTAGCTGCATGTTTCTGTGATGTCCTTTCTCATTCTCTTATTTTCTAAGATCTGCCTCTCTCTCCCTTTGTCTTGTTTCCTTTCTGCTTTTTTTCAGTGACAAAGCTAGAAAAGAAGGAAGGATTTGCCTTGTTTGGGACTTGAACTTAGGCAGCTTGGAATTCTATTTGTTTTGCTCTCATCAGCAACACCAAGAGAACTGAAACCTGAGCTAGGCATAAATATATTGTTCTGGCACATAGCCTGTAAATCTGCAGTTCCAAACAAAATCCCAAAGTGCAGGGTATAGTTATGAAATCCAATGACAGAAAAGAAGAAAGCGCTAGCGGTAGTCAGCACTTACAACATTAAATACTAATTAGCCAACTGAGGTGTCTGCATCACTCTGTCTTGACTTTAGCATTCTTAGTTTTGGTCGCTTGTATTAGTAGCATAAACCCTTAATTTAACCAACTCATCCTTTTTACTCCACATGAAGAAAGGTGCAAAGGATAATTTTACATGCCTTCTGATGCTTTTGTTTTTCTACCTGCATTCACTTGATTGTTCATTTCACACCTCAGAATACCTCTTTCCTATATGAAGAAGGTGCCCTCACACAGTCTATAATAGAACTCAGACTAGTCTAATACCCTTTGACTAGAAGGGGCATCCCTTTCTGTACACCCCAGATCTCATCTTTTAATGCCATCTGAGGCTTGCAAGCTGTGATTGTGTGCTGTATCATGTATGGCAAGCACTCATTTGTGTATGAGCAAAGGATATGTGCACTATGAAGGGAAAGAAAAATATGCGTACATAACTGAAATATATCTGTGTCAGGCTTGGCATGCAATTTCCTGATGGCTGCCACATACTCTGCTCTCTTACCCACATCATTGGAACAGACAAGTAAGGTCGTAAAAGAGAAAGATGTGTTTTGGGGGTGATAGAAATGAACGGTATACTTTTGAATTGACTGTATTTCCATTTGTTACCAGGCTCTATCTGGCATGTCAGCAGTTCTCTGCCTACATAATATGAGCAACTCTCGGCCATTATCAAGGACAGGCCAGTATGAACATCTGCAGATCTCCATTGAAGTTATTACTTCCTCCATTTTGGGGTGTGAGGATTAAGCAATCTGGTATATGAACCATTTTGGCTGCATCGGTAGTGTAACTTTTGAGTCTGATTTTGCTAGCATGTAATAGGATTTGTTTAAAGAAAAGCTGCCTCTCTACCACAGAACAGTGGAACAGAAGATGGCACGTAGACTAGACTGAGTCATTTTGTAATCAAAAGGGTTAATACTTTTCTTCCTTCACGCTGACTCATCTCTCAACTTTGTTTGCAGGCGTTCCAGTAACACACAGATATTGAACTTTATGCAAATCTGTTCTTTCATCAAGTTCCTCATATGACTTGGCAGAAACAAGCTGAACGAACAGTGAAGGAGCTGAAGGTGAGGTGGTGACTGCCTCTGGGTAGGAAAGCGGCCTTTTCTTTTTTCTCAGAAATGCAGATCCAGTAAGATGAGGGGGAGGGAATTTCCCGCCATACCCCATTTAATTTTCTCATAGGACTCCACTTCCTGACTGACTGGTTTGAACTAGCCATAACAGGAAGTTGGCTCTGATAAATTGAACATTTATTTTGTAGTATGTGTATTTCAGACTTGTTCTTCAAGTGCATGCTTCCATCATTTTGCTGAACGGAGAATGACTAGGGGAGGGAACTTGTTCTATTGCCATTACTTCTTTTTCAACATTTAATTTACATTTTTTAATTTTTTTTCTTTACAGGATGTTAAGATGGATACTCTAGAAGTGTAAGTTTTTTTTTTGTTCTTTTAACTTTACAAACTACAGACTCCCTTTTCTCCAGTGCCTATGTGTTTAGATTTCTGTTTCTGTAGTTCAGACGTAGCAAGGTTAATCTAACAGTTGAGCAATACACATAATAAATGTTTTATGTAAGTGTGATTATAAAACTACTTATTAACGCTGCATTATACAGTGTTATATGTTATAAGCTATCTGCCAACAGTACTTACTAACAATGCCATTACTAATTTCAACTATTGTATCCTACATACCTAATTGCTATACTGTCATCTGTATTAACTGTCTTAGACTAGTGTAATGGCAGAGTTAACTGTTCTGAACAACTTATTAGTGGTATGACTGTAGTGTTATAAAGTGCTTACTAGTGCTTACTAGTAGAGATGATCATGTTTTGTCACCATTATTAGGCATTCATTCTTCACACCTTCTTGGAGAGTTAGTTTTTTCAAAATATTTACTAGAAGTACAAATGTGACCTTACCTGTTACAGACCCATTCAATTTTGAGTAGTAATGAGCCAGGCTAGCAGCAGAACTTGAGAAATCCACATCACTGTTGGCTTGGTGGAGCTGTAGTTAAGGACGCAGGCGTAGAAGGGGGGATCATGAATGAAACATGGAAGTAAAGGGGAATGTCGGTCAGTGACATGGCTGACCATAAATACATATTAAGTTGTTCTGCTATACTACAGTAAGCAGTAGACCATCAGTATTTACATACCATTATTCTAGCTGAGAGGAGATGTAAATCTAACACACACTCTCTGTTATGTTATACTGATTATATTACAGAATGTTTTCAAGTTGTTTTTTTTTTTTTGCTTGGTCAACTGTTGACATCTGTGGTATGTGGAAGAGTTTCTGCTGTTTTATAGGCAAGCATCATAATCTACTAAACCTACGTAAAGACCTGTAAACAAACTGCTTTTGTTGAGGAGGTATGATTCTGGATTTACTGCAAAACTGCTACTTTCTTCGACCGACTTACTGATTATTCATCACCTGTTAATAAATGATTTGTCACCATCTGTCCATAACCGGACTGTATTTGGTTTCTCTAAAGTTATCTTAATGCAGATAATTACAGCCTTTCAGTATAAACGCTTAAAAAGAAATGGGACAGAGAAAGACTACTAGCACTTCTGACTATACTTACTCACTTATGCAGACTATGATGCCTAGGAAATGCCTGCCAGGAAGTCGTGGGTACCTGTTTAAAACAGTGAATGGCTTTAGTTGCCTTTCAGTAGCAGACTGTTGTAACACCTTCCACAGTAATATGATAATACAGTGGCAGGTCTGTAATGCAGCACAGGGACTTATAAAAAGATCATGTAATTAGTCTGTCCAGTTTAGTTATTTTGTCTTGTTGTACAGAAGTGAGACTCAAACCTGAATTCATCTTAATCCTATGACAGTCACATTTTATTTTTACCTTCAAGGTCTACCCTTGTAAACCAGTTAAAAAAACTGTATGTATCTTACATGAATTTGCAGAGAACAAGACAGCGGCATGAGTACCGAGAGATGAGTATAAAAATGGGCCAAAGAGCTGTCCACTTAAAATTCACATCTCTCTCACGATATACATTGCTGTAAATCCTTTGTAATGCACTTTCAAAGTTATGTATATAAAAATATTGTGGGGGTTACATTTTTATGTTTTAGTTTGAACTTTATAAGGTGTTAACCAGTACGTAGACTTTCGGATGTATATCGTACTCATCAGGTTTTCTTTTCCCAGAGCTTCCCCTTTCCTGTGCTACCCCTGTGACTTGCCTTCCCCTCCCAGGGTTAGCTTTTTTTATAAGGGACATTAGCCTGATGACCAGTAGAAATGCCCACACTGACAGCCACAGAAGATGAAGGTGTGAAGAACATGTACTTCAGCATGAGTGCAAGTTTCTTTCCTGAGCTGTGCTCTACCTTTTACACTGCCTCTTCCTGTGACATTGCTCTATATTTGCTTTGCCTAACCTAAATTGTTGCTCATAGCTTTTCAAGAGAGCTCATTTGTACTTAGGTCAACTTTGATTAATATAGTACTTGGTTTGAAGAAGTTTTGTGTCTTAACGAACTTTCACAGTAAAACTGCTTGACTAGAAACAGACAAGCAATGTACTGATCAATCATTAATTTCCTGTATATGTTTATAGTGAAATCATGAGTCATTCTTTTTGTGAGAAAATGTACTCATTTTTATGGTCCAGATACTAACTGCTTCCTGCTGCTATATGAAGCTTCTAGTTCAGTAAAGCTGTCCTTCAGATGCTACCTTTGTAAGTCAACATTAAACATTTTTTAGAGTCTATTTAAGGTAAGCCATCTAGGTAACAGCAGAATATCAAATTCAATACATCTTTTTTAATCATTTTCTAGGTACTAATGCCAATATGCATTTTCACGTCTTAATCCAGAAAACCTTACGAGATGTAGGCAAGGGAACAGATAGCTATATGTACAGTGTTTTCCAAAAATGTACTGTTTCAATGCCATGTCCCGCAACCTCACAAGTAAATAAATTTAATTGGAAGGTCAAAAAAAAAAACAGTTTAACCAGAAAGGCATTTACAGCTGAGAAGGTGCTTAAAAGTTTTGATTTAATCACTCTGTGTTTTGTGCAGGCTAGCTGCAATCTGCAAACCTCACCATAGTATAAGATTAAAAAGGAAACAGGCCTCCTCTAAAAATTTACCAGTTGGAATACACTTACTGAATATAACAAGACAATAGGTGTAAGAAGCACTTCAGCAAGAATAAAAGAGTACTGCATAGCTAGGCCTGAAAAGAACACATCCCACACACTTTTCAGAGTAGAGGGAGAAAGTCTTGACTAAGATCCAGGTGAGCTGAATTCAGTTAGCAACTGAAGTATCTGCTTGAGCTGTTGCAGGACAGAGCAGAAATAATGTGACTTGGCCTGTTTCTCTTTTTTTTTGGTGGGGAGGGGCAGGAAACATGTATCTGTGCCAGTAAACACCAGGGCTCACTTGGAGGATACAGCCTGGGAGAGTAATTAATTGGTGTATGCCAAGGCATAGACAGATCATGAAGGCCCATTGTATGGCAATCCCTTGAGTGTAACTGAGTATGTGTACGAGGAGGTTAGGGCTTCATAAAGGAAAATCTCCATTCTTGTTGCAAATGTTCATTATGCAGAACATTTTAGAAGCGTTAAAAGGATTATATAAAGTATTCATATTCTAGAAATGGATACCTTACCACATGAAACAAACTAAACAAATGCATTATATTACAACTTAAATTAGTTCTCATAGCTAGCTAAATTGTAAAAATGAGTGCAATCAGGACTGTGCTGCTGCTACTAGCACTAAATATGATCTATTGTGCAAATGGAGGCTAATAGGTGTCAGAGAGCAACCTGAGGTCACTAGGGTAGCCAGAGTCCAGAAAAAGATCACTGCCACTAGTAAAATGCAGTACGAGTTAAGCTGTCCCTGTTAAAATACACTTCAGAGATAGGTAAAAATTAAACCGCGCTCTACGACAAATGGAATCATGCAAATGCTCAGTACCGACCTGAATGCCGTACATACATTTATTTTACTCGTGGGCAAATAAAAGGAGCCTGCTGAGTGTAGGGTGCTCTCCCCTTGGGTAATTGCACTGCAAAATGGGCACACCAGCATTGGGAACCCACTGAAAACTTAAACTTGGTCCAGAGATGCTGCAGTTAGAAAACCGGGAAATGCTGTGACCCATGGAAAATAAGATGCCACAGGACTTCGAGTTAGCACTCAGCATAAATCGGCTGGGCTGTACAGCAGTGCAGTGAGGGCATATCCAGATTGATAAACAGACCAGCAGTGTTCATGAACAGATGAACAGACATATTAGTGAAAGACGTTTAACTAGAGCGACAAACATTACTACCTGCTGTGATGGTGCGACACCCAAATCACCTTATTATGTACCAAGTGGAGTGAGGCAGGCAGGCAGTCAAGTGGGCAGAATCCATAAAGTAGGTTCAAGACAAAATGAGAATTCCAGGTTTGTATTTGGAAGAGCAAGATTGTCATCACTACAGTAACAGACTCTGAAAACCTCTAAGGTTCTTTATAATCCACACTGTTACAAGGGGCTCGGGTGAATGTAAAGAAGCTTTGGTATTCTTGAAAGCATGGCATGAAACTAGTTTCTAATGTTTGTGCATTGTACTGTATTTAAAGGAAAGGGATGGGATGCATTTTTATACAACGATTTTCAGCATACTATGAGGTAAGCACTGAAAATAGAGACAGTACGCATAAAGAAGTTTGAGTGTCTTGTTTCAGGTCACTTTGCAAGTACAGTTATATTTTATGGGACTTTAAAGGAGATAAACCCCAGGATAATAACTAGTTGGTTAAACTCTAGTCTCCATATGTGTTTTGTTTTCTGACAAATCATGAAAACTATAATATATTAATTTCACAAGATTTCTGTCTCTCTCTCTCTCTGCCTTTTCTCCTGTGTTAATGTGCATCTGTTGCCCTTCCTTAGCATCTTTCCACAATATTCAGTTTTGCTGTCCCGTGTCCCTTTGCTGTTCACAACATAGCTTATCAGACTGGTGTTGGCTGTTGTTCTATCTGTGGCAACAACAGGTGATAGGCTGTGCGGTGGAGTGGCTAAAACTGCCTGCTGGGCCCTGCATGTCGTACAATATGAAGAAAAGCAGCAACACAGACCTGGTGCACAGCAGCAGCTATTAACAGAGACGTTCTTAGTCCACCAGAAGAAATATAAATACTTGCCTTGAGCATAAGTCACATGAAAGATGAAAGCAATTAAACCTGCTTATTTTGTAAGCTGTTTCAGCAGTTGTATTAAATATCTCATTATTATATTAGAATAATAGTTGCTGTACTACTAACAAATAATACTTTATTTCAATATCAACTACCTCCCTCCCCCCTTTCTAATATTTCCATAGTTAAGCTGCCTCTTCCTTTCATTATTTTAATTGCTAGAAATCACCGGTAATATTCCATTATATTTTGCAATGTTATGTCTCTCATTTCTATATGCAAGCCTCTCTCTATTTCTAATGAATGTTCAGCACTATATATACATACGGAAGCTATGTACATGCTCTGTTTCTAAATGATATTTTATGTAAGCCATTTTTAAGCTTTTGTTCTCTCATGTATCTACACTTAACCATATTTTGTATTCCTTCTGATATTATATAACTGTATCTTACGTACATGTCAAAACTGGTGTTAAATGTGGAGCATTTCTCCATGGGATTCCCTGAAAAAATTTTTTTTTATCCCAGTCAGACTTTCCAGGTAAACAATGGCAAGTAAATAATATAATATAATATAATATAATATAATATAATATAATATAATATAATATAATATAATAATAATATAATATAATATAATAATATGTTTGTTGCTTTAGAGTAATTTTAACTAGCTATTTTGTAGTAAGAACGTGGGAACTTATCACATCTGGTGTCAAGTTGATGTAAGAGTTTTATGATGAATGTGTGTGTGTGTGTGTGTGTGGGGGGGGGGGCAGAATCCTGGAAATATGAAAGGTATTAGTTCTCATTGGAGGTTTGAACCCAAGACTTCCAGCATTCTGTAGTGATGTTACTACCACTGGACAGATTTGTGTCAAGAAACTTGTGCAACTCCTGCAGGATATAAATCTTTCTATAACATTATCATTTAATAGATAAAACTGCTAGAATATTCAAACTAATGGAACCACAAAGGGATTCTATTTAAGCTCAACAAAGGTCTGCAGGATATTAAATGAGCCAGGCTGTGAGTGCTAACATCTCCCTCTTCCCTTGTTGCTGTTATTCTCTGAAATTGTCAGAGATGTGTCACAACTAACCTTCCCATATTTGCTTAAAACAAAATACCACTTCTCCTTTCCTACACCCCCACACACACCACTTACACAATCATAAAACTCAAGAGCATTTCTGAGAAGCACAGTAAATTAAATCTTTCTAGTTTCATTTTAACTCTGTGTTATTCCGGGAAGAAGTCAGTATCACCTGCTGAATCAGTCTGGTCAGTTCTTTCAAAACAGCTGAATTAGGCGTAACTTTAGAAAAGGTTATACTCCAATAAAGTCTGACCTTTCATTAAACTGTCCTGCTTTAATTCCATCATTCCACTTGTCAAATCATATTGAGGACATGAAGAAAAGCTGATATTGCTGGGTGCCATGACTTAAGTTAGCAAATGATATACCAACACATCTCATTACAAAGGATAAAAATGGAAACCTTTGCAACTTGGTTTTAGTACATATAGTTTGTTTAGACACAAGTCTGGTTTTTGCTAGCATAAGCCGTTCAGATTTCTCCAGTCTAGTTTTCTCAAATTCCAACCATACAGTATGTATGTATAAACAAGTAGTCATATATTATTTATATATATATATATATATATATATATATATATATATATATATATATATATATATACATACACATACACAGCGCCATGGCGTGCTGCGTGTGTGTATGTATATATATATATATATATATATATATATATATATATATATATGGGTCTGCATCTGTTTTTCAAAAACACACAGTCTCAATAAACAAAAGATCAAACACCCTTAAGCAAAAGTGCACTACATTGAAAGTGCACTTTTGCAAACTCCGATTCAGCGAAGCACGTTATAGTGGGGATAAAGAAATATATCCTTTTCCCCACTGTAGTGTGATCTTGGAGTTAGTATATTTAAGTAAGGGGGTGTGGGGTGCAGGGGGGCTTGACCCCCTGCAAAATAGTGTTTAAAGTTATTTTTCTTTTTCCAATTCACTGAATCGGCTTTTGCGAAACTGCACTTTTCGATGTAGTGCACTTTCGCTTAAGAGATTTTGAAATTTTGATCAAGAAACATAGACCCATACATATATATATATATTTTATATATATTTATATATATATATATATATATATATATATATATATATATATATATATATGAATGGGCGTGCCTTCGTTGAAGGTTGTGTGTCAGGGCTGGTAACTTGGCACGTAAAAATCAACTACCAATCATTAGTGGACTGAAGTTCTGCTGTGGCGACCCCTAACTGGGAAAAGCCGAAAGACACAACAACAACAAATATGTATATATATATATATATATATATATATATATATATATATATATATATATACAGATATACATACACATGCACATTTTATATATATATATATATATATATATATATATATATATATATATATATATATATATATATATATGGGTTCTATTCTTACACCAGGCAGATGTACTGCTGACACTACATTGCAGCACAATGGGGGTGCTGCACTTCTGAGTTTGTCATCCTTCAGATACAATGATAAGTAAATGCTGCATCTGTATGAGTTGCTGTTTTTTTTGGAGGATGTAAAAGATCCCTTGGCACCTACTGAAAAGAACAGGGGAAGTTCCTCGATATATGCTCAAGCTTTCCATAGTAGTGTAAATGTCACCTTGGGTTTCTCCTGAAAAGAAGCTTCTAACCTAGTGGGGCTAACCTGGTTAACGAAAGATAAATTATAATGGCATTATTTCTTGCATCACAGACCCATGGATCAATACCTGTTTGACAGCAACCAGTTGATGGAACAAAACTTTCAAAACTCTTTTGTCTTTGCTGCTCCCTCCAGAAGAAGAACTCCAGCGCCCCCGCCCATAATATTAATACAAATTCCAATTTAATCAAACCCTGGAAAGGTTAAAATACATTTTGAAAGATTCTTTTGACTGACTACTCCAAACAGAGTTGGCTTCAGTGTACCAGGTTTTGACAAGATGAGTGGATACTTTGGGCAAAGACAGATGCTTCTATAGATACAGCATGGCCATGGCCATGTGTGTACCTTTGCTACACAGACTTCACCATGCATACGTGTACACTCTACAGCTACTTTCCTAGAGTAGTGTAAAATGCAAACATGTTGCATCTCACACTATGATAGGCCACTGTGTTAATCACTGTCTTGAATATCACCCTTCAATAAGGGGACTAATGAGATGCCCGGGACTCGGAAGGGCATCTCTGAAGGACATCAAGCCTGGTTTCAGAAACATAACTAAGCAAATCTATTATCTGTGAGCATAAGTCTGACTAAGAAAGGCATGCCCATGGTCCAAGTTATATGTAAAGGTGAAGACTTTAACAATGATAGACTCATGGCCCAGGTTATCTGTAAGAGTGAGGAGTTTAGTAATAGCATGCTCATGGTTCATTTTATCTGTAGGGGTTAAGGATTTAACGATGGAATGTTCATGATTCCATAACATGTTTGACCTCAAGAGGAGGCTATCATCCTTGTAACAAGTAATGAAGTTACACTACAATGGTAACTCCTTAGTCACTACGAATGCAGCTAGACCTGTCAGCTGTGCTCCAACCCAGGAAGGGCAGGGGCTGTGCTCACCTGACACAGTACCTCTAGTGTGCGTGTGTGTGTGTGTGTGTGTGTGTGTGTGTGTGTGTGTGTGTGTGTGTGTGTGTGTGTGTGTGTGTGTGTGTGTGTGAGAGTGTGTGTGCGTGTGTGTGTGTGTGTGAGTGTGTGTGCGTGTGTGTGTGTGTGTGTGTGTGTGTGTGTGTGTGTGTGTGTGTGTGTGTGTGTGTGCACGTGTGTTACTTTGTACTTTTTCAGCACTCTTTGTTGAAAATTAATATTGTAATTGCTTGTAGCTGTCCCTCTGTTTGTGCAAGAATCCTGTACTTTGTTAGTTTTTAACTCCCTCCCCATGATGTGAGGCTGTAGAGTTATTTATTTTATTTATTTATTTATTTATTGCATTTGTCACTGGGATAGTCTGACTGGGTAAACAGATGCCCCTTTTCAGTGGAGGCCTGTGAAGAAAAGCTTCACTGTATTTATAAGTTAGCCAGATAACATACAGGTATCTAAAACAATATGTTACAGAAACATATAAACATACAAAGAACTTAGTAAAGTATATATAGTAGCTAACAATTATTTACCGGATTGACAGATACACAATATGCAGTATGCTTTCCAAGCTATATTAGGAGTTGCGGCAGTTGGAGTTGACAAGGAGAGTTAGGTAGTGGCTGATGGGGGGTGGAGGATAAAGGGGAGAAAAGGATATGAATGAGTTTGACTACAAAAGTTTGACTTGTAGGAAGTTATAGGCAGAATTAGGGTAAGGACTTAACCAGGAGTGGAACATAACCATAGCCATGTATCAGACAGATATTGCTTTAGCTGATTTTTGAGTGATTTAGCATTCAAAATGGGTCTGCCATTGTTAAAGAATTGATATATATAAGGTCAAGTGTGGCATGGGGTAGGCTTGCCTTTGACAAACATCTTTTGTGTGTTTTTAGTCATTTATGCAGAGCTGGATCATGGTCAAATGGGGCCCTAGGCAAGGTAATGGATCAGGGGCCCCCATACCCTCTTACAGCCATTCCAGTGTCCCATTACTTGGCTCTTTCTCCCCAGTTACCATAAACACTCTTCATATCTTTCAGTATTCATACTGTTTTCTGTTTTACTTCTACAATGACTACAGATATTTGGGTTTAATTTTTTTTATTTCAAATTTTATAGCACAAACACTGATAGACATTTGCTAAATAAAGCAATACAGTCTCACTGTGAAAACAGACATAGCATTAAAAGTTTTCTGCCCTTGAAACTCACATTCATTGAAACCCAGATTCAAAGAAAATGCATCTGGTCAGTGGCGGATAGTTTATCTTTGGGCTTTTTTCAAATCATAGGCCCCTTGCACATATTTTTAGGACCATGCAAACATGCAACAGTTCTTTGATTCACCTTCTTGATTGTATTAAATTATATTCCTTGTATATAATACAGCACCACTTGTTAGAGCATATTTTAAATTTATAGTTGTGAACATTTTTCCAGTAAGCAATGAAACAAAAAGTATGAGCCAATAATGACAAAACTGCCCAATTCAGAATATTCCATCCATAAAAGGCCACTCAAACTTCAGTCATTACAATTAACCAATATCACTCAATATGTACAATTTTTAAAGACGTAATAGTCATCTGAATAATTCCACATTAAAGAGATCTGTAACTAACTAGGTGGTTGCTGTTAGCAAACACCTTTATATTTCAGTGTTCCATCTACAAATTCGGTGCCTGCTGCCCTTGAAGAATAAATTGTCTATGTTACATTTAAAAAATGTTAAACTAGTAACATTGTAATAGGGAATGGATGGCAAACTGATAACAGATTTATAGTTACTAGGCATCTCATCCAAAGGAGGACATAATCAGGATTGCAGTACCCCACCCCCTTAAAGTGCAACACAGTATCAGCAATCCATTTACATATTGTGTTGTAGAACCCACAGCCTTCTGCATCAAAAGCAACTATGCTACTAGCAATGCTTCTAAATTCTATAGAACAATAGTGATACCATTTTCTCAACAAAACAGTTGCACATTGTAAAGAGACTTAGCATGAGCAACAGTGAACTTATCTCCCCTTGGAGCTTATAATTCCTTGAAAATGTACTTGAAACTCAGTTCCATGAAAATGCACCTGAAACTCAATTTCTTGAAAAATTCAGCTTGGTAGATGGGGTAGAGGATTCAGACCATTGTTTCCTGTAACTAAGGTACAGGGTTTGAGCTTAAGCAACTAATTAACTACGTGCTATCCCTAACTACAGCATTTTATACACATATGCCTACCTCTTACCTACCTGTTTTACACACACGTGCGCACACACGCACACACACACACACACACACACACACACACACACACACACACACACACACACACACACACACACACACACACACACACACACACACACACACACACACACCTCCATCTTACTTTGTCCATCCATGGTCCACAGTTCATACTAGGCTATTGGTCCATGAGGATATTCAGAAGCCTAGCCATGAATTCCCAAGAGGTTTATTATTTAGTATTATTAAGTGTGGCAGCACAAGTGAATGGAATACGTATTGTGCCTGTAAGAGTAAAGCAATGTGGGCACTGCACTCAGTGCATCTCTCAGATGAAAGGGGCATGTTAGGAATATCCACAAATCCTGAGAACAATTCTGTTGCCTTTCTTTGAGTTGTACTATATCATCTTTCTATTCATCAATCACAATCCAGCAAATCACAAATCAGAGTGCTTCAAGAATGGGCTTTAATGTGGGCCTTGCAGGGGGTGCAAATTCAGCTCTCTGCACTCTGTGTAACTGATGAATTGGCAAGTGACAAACTGTTCTCAACAATTCCCAACTTAATGGAAAAACACTCAACCATCCACAATACATATCTGGGAACAAGTAATGTATGATAGGACTTTTTCCTTTCATATCCAGTAACTGAAAGGTGGGGTGTCTGAAGTCCAATCCCCTTGGAAAAAGAAGATTCCACGCAACCCACAGGATAATCACATGTATTAAGGGAGGCTTATATAACATCATAGGCATAGGGTGAGACAGAGTTGAGTGTTCACACACAAATACACACACACACACACACACACACACACACACACACACACACACACACAAATACACACACTGACACATGCTTACAAAGAGAGATACAAAGACAGAGTGAGGGAAAGAGATAGCAAGAGACAACAAGACAGAAAGACAGGTAAAGAGAGAACCAAACAGAGTCAAACAGGCATAAACTGAGATGCAGAGAGAAACAAAGAGAAAGACAGAAACAGAGAAGACAGAGAGGGCAACCTGTGGTTAGTAAAAGACCTGGGGTAAAAAATGAAAATAAAATGATGGTGCTACATTCCGAAATAGATTCTTCATACTATGTACTTCTGTTTTATGGAGGAACACCAATCAGTAAAAACAAAATGAAAACTCCAGCAAAGATAGAATTTCCACTGAGTGACCTCCCAAACCTCTTGTATCAGTGGCACATGGGATATATGCAAATGATCCTTATGAACATCAGGATAATTTGCATATATCCCATGTGCTTCTGATACAAGAGGTTTGGGAGGTCACTCAGTGGAAGTTCTAGCTTTGCTGGAGTTTTCATTTTGTTTTTCCTGATTGGTTTTTCAGTGACCTTCTCACTCATTGTTTTATGGAGGAACAGAGAAGAGCACAGAAGATGGAAGAAATGGGGATATTAAAGGAAGAAGAAGGAGTATGCTAAGGTCACTAGGAAAACCAAAGCGGACTGCAGAAGACTGCAGAAGTGGTGTAGGGTCATAAAGTCCTGAGTACAAAGTAGGTGACCTGAGTTTTGATTATGGCATAATAGCCCAGGTGACTGAATATGCAGGTAAGGAGGATGGGTGTGTCCATCCCGGGGGGGGGGCAGTGCACATGCAGGGCACATGTGTGCAAATTGACCTTCCTAGTGATGTCTTGGGAAACAACCACACAGTGTATCCTGTGGGGGGGGGGGGTGGCAATCCTGCCTAGTACTACCAATGTCAGCCCTTTGCAGAATTGAGGAGTAGTTCAGAGCTAATGCCCATTGCATGTTCCACCTGTGAGTTGCTTGGTGGGTGTAAGGGGGTATGGCACAAGGACCAAAATAAATCCTCAATTATCCTTGATGGTTGCCTACATGATGCCCCTTCTTAGCTGACCCTTGTTCCTGGTGATGGGGAAAAAAGGGTTGATTGACTGGGAGAAGACAAAGTGGAATAAAAAATGGGCCACAGAAGGGGTATGCCTATGGAGGGGAAGCTGGGTGAGAGGGACATTTTTCAGTAACATAAGCAAGAGCAGAAGGATATGAGAATGTATGGAGGTCCTAGAGAAATACAGATGGAGATATGAGGGGATGGCAGAGTAGAGTAGAGTTCTTTATATCAGTTTTCACACACCAGAAAAAAGAGTAAATAACTAGTGTGGGGGAAATCAGATATAGGAGCAAGAAGGGAGAAACTGGACGATAAAGAGATGATAAGGAAGGAAAATGAGAGATAAAACTGGAAAAAACTGAACAGAGAAAAGGTGCAAGGAAGGCTGAGCTAACTAGAACATTATCCTGAGAACTGTGAGTCTAGTGTAGAGGTTAAGGTTATATGCTGCTACCTAGTTTCATCTTGTAGTTTGTAGTTGAATCCCTTGATTTCTAGTTATGTGACTGTGACAAAGTTATTTAATCAGACACTGATCCTGGCTCACCATTAAAAAGAAACGCTTGTGCTCAGTGGGTTTACTTCATTAATAAACGAATAAGGTAACTTATTCCTTTGTTTTCTAAGCTGGTTATCCTGTTGAGGATTACAGCAGCAGCCAGTCAAGCAGGGTAGCCTAGACTTTTCTAAATCCAGCAACAGGTTCCAGTCAATCCTGTCGGTCCTCAGACTTTCAAGGCAATCTGAGAGATATAACTCCCTTCAATATATCCTGAGTGTGATTCAAGGTCTCTCCTTGGTCTCTGAGGAGACAATTGTTTCTACATGTGGGTGGAGGAAGTAATTACTGAGACCCAGGTAGCCTTCACCACTCTGTATGTAACAGATTAGATGTTAGTTTTTTAAGCCCTAACTCTGTTAGGGCAGAATTCTGCATAGACCTATGTGCAATATGCTCAGTAAGGACAGTGTGTATCCTCCTACTTATGGTGGTGCCATAGTGTGTTTTCAATGCATGTGATCTGTTTCAGCCACATGGGTCTGCCCCCATTTCTGCCTGCGGCTGGCCCCTCAGTTAAATAATGAAACAGTTACACTAAGATATGTACCTTTTCCCCTGAA
>NC_056744.1:1605941300-1606048800 GCF_019279795.1 Protopterus annectens | reverse complement strand
TCCAGTGACACTGTGTAATTAAATCTCTCACATACTGTATCTGTTTCTCTAAAGATTAGTTGATTACCCGTGAACATGAGACAATTTCTATATTATCTCAAAATGCCCATATCGACCAAGCTAGTGGTGGAGAAACTAAGGGGTGGTACAGCAGTGGGTTACAGCAGACTAACTTGGGTGTTCTGAGGGTAGCAAAGACAGCTAGGTTATGTATGACTGAATTAGTGCTGTAGTGTGCCTCAGTGTACAAACAAGTTGCTCTTTGCACAACTGAGTACTGGATAAAGTTACAAGAGTAGTTTTATAGGGAAAATTTAGTTTCTAACTGGATAAAGTTACAAGAGTAGTTTTATGGGTAAAATTTAGTTTCTAAGTGCCTGCATCAGTACAAGGCACAGCTAAATGCTGCTATGCAATGATCAATGGAATTTATAAACTCAAAGACAAGTGACTAAGTCAGCAAAAAGCCCAGCTTGGACAGACCAGGCTACCTTCCTGCTGGCACTAAAATTGCAGTCCCAATCTTCTTAATGTAAAATAGAAGTTATGTACTTACCATAACTTGGTATCTGTGTTGTCCAGTTTCATTATGCACCACAAATGGGTCTTTGGATCCATCTTCAGATCCAAGCCGACCATTTTTCAGACATGATCTGAACCTCAAACTTCTCCCTCTCCCATAATGCCTCACTCCCTTTTAAACCCTCAGATCGAGTTTTCTGCCCTAATCACAAGATGGAAATTCCCAAGATAATAAAGAAGCAGAAACAAAAGTCCTACTTGAGTCCAAACTAGGACCAGTGGGTCCTTAATCCTCTTGGTTGCTCTCAGCTGCACAAGGAAGGGGGAAGGAGGGTGAGAAGTGATGCATAATGAAATCGGACAACACAGATACCAAGTTATGGTAAGTACATAACTTATAATCTGATATTGTTCATTTCAGTGTGCATCACGAATGGGTCCAAGTCCCCAGCTACACAGATCCTGGGAGGACCTCAAGGAAGGAAATGACTGAGCACAGCAAAACCAAAGGATGCCCTGTTTCTGGAAATATCTAACTTGTAGTGAGATATAAACATATGAGCCATGGACCAAGTAGCTGTGGCGCAGATTTCATCAATCAGAGTTGTAGCAGATAAGGCTGAAGAGGTTGACATTGATCTAGTTGAGTGGGCTCTACCCAGACGGAGAAGTTGTTTGTCTTGTTGGGAATAAACTGTAGAGACACATTCCATAATCCATCTTGCCAAGGTAATCTTAGAGTCCACTTATCCCAATCTGTTAGGTGAAAAGGCAATGAACAGCTGATCTGACTTTCTATGAGACCTAGTCCTATGTAGGTAGAAACTTAACTGTCTATGAATGTCCAAAGCATGTAAAATATATTCGCCTTTGTTAGAATAATTAGGAAAGAACACAGGTAAATGAATGGTCTTATTCATGTTCACCTCATACTATACATGTATTGAACAATAATTTTGATGCATGCAAAATAAAAACAAAACATCATTTTTGCAGGGGAGGAAATACCCCTAAACCCCTGCACGCCCCCTATACACTAATTCTGAGAGTGCACAAGAAAAGGGCATATTCTCCAACCCCTAAAGTCATCTGATCTTACACATCTTTTGACACCTGTCAGCCATCTGTTTAGTTGACAAAGTCTGTTGATGAAGCAGATATTATCAAAACCATCATAACCATTGCAGAACAAAGTTAATGACTCCTATTATATATATATATATATATATATATATATATATATATATATATATATACATACATACACACACACACACACACACACACACACACACACACACACACACACACACACACACACACACACACACACACACACACACACACACACACACACACACACACACACACACACACACACACACACACACACACACACACACACACACACACACACACACACACACATTCAACCTAATAAAGCCACAGATATCCTGGGTGGACATATATTTCTTTTCCAGAGTTCGCTTGTTCATAGCTTCATAGGCTCATTCTGGGTTAATGGTCACCAGAGTCTTCTCAAGCCCAGTCATGCAACCCAACCCAGTTTTGTCCCAGAGTTTCTTGGATGCCGATATGGTGGGGTATTTTAGTAAAGAGGAAGCTAAGGGTTATGTGTGAGGTGTGTTAGTTTGGGATTAATTTACTTACTCTTGACTTCTGCCCATCAGAGAAATGGGGGCCAGACCAGGGGTGAATTTGCAATTTCCCATCCAATGATCAAGGGGCGAACTGAGCTCCATGTAGATGGGGAGTTTATTCCATAGCATGGGATCCTTTGAGACACATATTGGCACCCTCTAGCAGATTCTGTTTATGTTGCAGACAAAGATTAGGTCCTTGGTTAGACCCTCTTTTAGGATGTTGGTGTTGTGGGGAGAATCTATGATAGCTCCCTATTTGCAGTCATCTGCGAACTTGGTGAGCCAGAGGCCTTTGATATTAACCCTGATTTATAAGAAGTAGATGCTTAACAGGAACAATCCCAACATAGAGCCGTGGGGTACTCTGCTTGTGACCAGTCTCTTCGTAGAGATGGTCTCACTGATCCTGGCTTCTTGGGTCCTAGCTGTGAGTCTGCTAGTATTCCAACAATTTATATAGGGATTTATGCCTAGTTATGAGAGTTTGTCAACAATACCTGAGTGGGGTATTGTATCAAATGCCTTGGCCAGGTCAGGGTAGGTATTATGCAACAATTTCCCTTCATCTATAGCCATGGTGACCATCTCAAAGAGGTCTACCAGGTTCAGTAAGCAAGACTTTCCCTTAACAAAGCTAAACTTGGATGGGTATGGTGTCTGCAGTGTTGCCAATATCCATCCTGATCATTCCCATGATAATTCGTTCCATGGCTTTATATATTAGACTTGTCAGACTCACGGGTCTGTAGTTCCCAGGGACAGCTGATGGTCCACCCTTATGAAGAGGGATGACCGTTGCTGGCCCTTCATTCACCTGGCATGTAACCTGTTTTGAGTCTATAGTTAAAGAGTACATCAAGGTGTCCTGCTAGGTCATGTTTTAGGCTATTAAGAGGCAACTGGGGATATCGTCGAGGCCCATTGAAGCAGTGATTTTAGCCTTAGCGAGCACCTCCAGGATCTGCTCCCTGTTGACAGTTGGGGGGGTATATGCTAGAAGGGATTTTACAGGAGGTAGTGGGGGGAGTGGGAGTGAAGTTAGAGCTAAATTTATCAGCCAGTAGATTTGCTATTTCACCCTGGTCAGGGAAGGTTTTTCCTTTTACCACCAGTTCTGCACATTGCTGAGTATTACCTTTGGCATTCTTGACATAGCTGAAGAAGATCTTGTAAATGTCCTTAGCCTGGAAGACTATTCTGACTTCATAACTGGCCTTGTTTGACATAACTGGCCTTGTTGGACTTTGTTAGACCTCTTAGTTTCTTGTTAAGTTGAATCAGAGAGCTGTTGGCTTTGTGAGAATTGCTCTTTCTAATTTTGGCCATGACTTTTTTCTTTTGTAATATAGCCTGTTAAGGTAAGGATTTCACCAGTGTGGTTTGTTTCTGATATTACATCTGGGCTTACTTCTGGTAGGTACGGCAGCCTCAATGCAGCCATTTACATGTTTGTACAGGGCTTCTGTAAATAATTCTGCATAGGTAGCTGTGTTCTCAGGTTTTGGGGGATCCGTGAATTTTGGCAAATCATCACTTAATAGGATGTAGATTGCTTTAATATAGTTTTCCAGGTTGATTTTTATTTAGAGGGTGACAGCTTTGTGGTCTGATTTCACCAATGAGGATGTGACATGGGGAGTGCAATGGTGTCCCATGTCGATGAATGCTAGATCTAATATGTTTGATTCTCTAGTTGGAAAGTTCACTATCTAGTCCAGGGTGTTTGTGTTTGAAAAATTCTAGGAAACGTTCTGCCTGTAAGTTAGAGGCAGTGTATTTTTCCCAGTCTATGGTGGGGTAGTTAAAGTCTCCCATGAAGAGGGTTTTTGGTTGGATTGTGAGTCCCTTTAGTAGGTCCAGGTAGGAGCTGGGAGCTTTGTGGGTCATAGAGAGTGAGCTGTAGCTGGCCAGTACATGGTAGGGAATCTTGCCTATGAAGGCTTCGACATGAATGAATCCAGGTCATTATCCTGTTTAACCAACAAGAGATGTATTTCCTGCTAATGCAGATTGAGACATATCCACCTTTAGCCCTTGTCTCTGTTGCTTTTGGTCTAAATGTGTGGAAGACACTGTAGTCTTCCATTGCTGGAGTACTTTCTGTAGCTTTAAACTAAGTATAAGTAACAGCACAGATGTCTACATTCTCCAGAGTGAGGAGAAATTGTAGAGTGTGGAGTTTCTTGTTTAGGCTCCTAGCATTTAGCAGCAACACCTTAAGTTTGCTTTAAGGGTTTTTTTTTTTTTTTGCTATGTTGGTAGTTTTGTCATTTTGACATAGGTTCATAGGTGGGTACTAGGCTATCTGCCCGAAGGCATTAATAAGCCTAGCCAGAATGTGTTGGCTTTTGCCACGCCCTTAGATTAGTTACCTGTGCCTCTGTCCAGAAGAGCTACTGAAGTGATCCCCGAGGTAAACTTTCTGTTTCCCATCCACTGGTCAAGATTTCTTTTGAAGAGTGTTAGCGAGGAGCTCTGCCTAATGTAGATTGGGATCTTGTTCCAAAGCATGGGAAGTCTCTGGGACAGGAATCTATCCCTCCAGCACGTCCTATTTATTGTTGTGGTGAGGTTTAGATCCCTAGAGAATGTGGCTTGAGGGGATAAGGTTTTCTTTAGGTGGAGCATGTCCATCAGTTCTGGGTTGGACATGGCCTTGTATGTCAGGCAGAGATCACTTCTGAGTAGTTGGTATGCAACCGAGTACAACTGGAGTTTCTTCAGTCGAGCTGCATAGGGCATCTGTTTGAGGCCATTGATCCTCCTGGTGAGGTATTTCTGTGGTCTTTCCAGCTGTTGCAAGTGTCTTGTAAGGTACATCCCAAATGGGGCATTGTACTCTGTGATGGGTCTGATGAGTGATGAGTAGAGGGGCACAATAACCTCTTTTGATCTGGATGCAAACCCTTTTGTGATTAGGTGGGACATGTAGAAGGATTTTCTAACCACTTTGGCAATCTGATTATCAAAGGTGAGATTACTATCTACTTGGGTTCCCAGATCCCTTATTACGTCTTCCGTATTTAGGGGACTACCACCTATGTGTTAGTTTGTGGGTACTTTGTTTTGTCCATAGGGGATGACTATGCACTTTTTGGCATTTAGCTTGAGGCCATGATTTTGTCACCAGGTATCCGTCTCAGTGAGACCTTTTTGGAGGATGTCTGTGTCAGCCGGAGAGTCAATTATAGCCCCTAGTTTGCAGTCGTCTGCAAACTTGGTCAGCCATAGTCCTCCTGTGCTTGCCTGTACCTCTGAGAAGTATATGCCAAACAGGAGGGGTCCTAGGACTGAGCCCTGGGGAACGCCACTTGTAACCGGTTTAAAGTCGGACCTAACTCCCGCAACTCTCACCATGTGGGTTCTGTCCGTGAGTCAGTTGGCAACCCGTCTTGTGACATAGGGGTTTATGTTCAGGCTGATGAGCTTGTCTATAATATCAGAATGGGGAATGGTGTCAAAGGCCTTAGCGAGGTCTAGGTAGGCTGTGTGTACCACCTTTCCCTCATCTATAGCCTTGGTAACTGTCTCAAAGAAGTCCACCAGGTTTAGGAGGCATGATCTGCCCTTAACAAAGCCAAACTGGGTAGGGTTCAGTGTTTGGAGGTTCACAATGTCTCTGTTAATTAGTTCCATGATGATACGCTCCATAGCCTTGCAGACAAAGCTAGTCAGGCTTATAGGGTGATAGTTCCCGGGGTCTGTTGTGGCTCCACCTTTGTGGAGCAGAATAACCACTACTGTGTGCCACTCTATGGGTATGTAACCTGTGGAGAGGCTGAGTTTGAACAGTGTGTTTAGGTGAGGGATTAGTTCGTCTTTGAGCTCGTATAGCACGCAGCCTGGGACACCGTCCGGTCCCATTGATGTTGTGTTTGTGGCTTTGGAGAAGGCTTCTTTAACCTGAGTGTCTGTGATTTCAGAGACTCTACATTCTTCTGGTATGGTTATGGGCCCTTTTGGGGGTGAGAGGGGGGGTGAAGTTTGCGCTGAACCTGTCTGTCAGGATGTTGGTGATATCAGTCGGTTCAGTGTATTTTGTGCCATTCTGCACTAACTCCGAGCAGATCTGAGCATTGCCACTTAGATTCTTGACATAGCTAAAGAATGCCTTGTGGTTATCTTTGGAGTCCTTGTCAATTTTTCTTTCAAAGCTTGCCTTGGATGATTTTATGAGGGATCGTAGTTTCTTGCTGATACTGATCAGGGATGTCTTCCCCTCTTGGGATTTTACTCTTTTCTGTACTAGTTTCCTCCTTCTATTGTATAGCTTGTTTATGGCAGGAGTCCACCAGACTGGTTTCCTTTTCTTGGAGGAGTGAGTCTTGGTTTTGCTTGGGATGGCACGATCCATGCATTCTTGTAGCTTCCCATAGAATGCATTAGTAAAGGATTTTGCAGCTTGGACAGTGTTATCCTTCAGCATGGGGGCTTTGAAACTTTCCACCTCAGTCTTAAGTAACGTGAAGTTTGCTTTTGAAAAGTTTTTCAAGGTCGTTTTCTTGTCCGGGGGTGAGGGCGGAATATGGATATCCAAAGTAATTTTTTTATGGTCAGATCTAACCAGCGAGGGGTTGACCTCTGGTGTAGAACACCAGTCGCCCATGTTGATGCTGACCAGGTCCAATATGTTGTCACCTCTGTTGGGAGTGTTGACCAGTTGAACCAGGGTGTTTGAGTTTATAAATTCTAGGAAAAGTTGGGCAAGGGAGTTAGTACTTGAGTTGTTCTCCCAGTTAATGTTTGGGTAATAGAAATCACCCAGTATTAGGGTGTTTGGTAGGACCTTTATGTTTCCAAGGGTTTCCAGAAATGAGGAATGGGGGTCCTGGGACATGGTGGGTGATCTGTAGCAAGCTACAATTTGAATTGCAGTTTTGCTCACTGTTAGTTGCACGTGGATGATCTCTGAAGCATCGTGCTGTGCCACTAACCTGGAGGTGTGGGTATCCTTGATGAATATGGATATGCCCCCGCCTTTTGTATTTCGTTTTGGGTTCTGTGGCCAAAATGTATGGCATGAGTTGTAGCCTGGTAGTGCTGAGGTGCTCTCTGGAGCCTTAAACCAGGTTTCTGTTACTGCACATATATCGATTTTCTCCATACTGAGGAGTGCCTCGAGTGCATGCATTTTGAGGTTTAGACTTCTGGCATTGAGTAGCATTACCCTCAGTTTTTTTGTTACTTGTGCTATGTATGGCGGTGGGTTTGTCTTTTGAGCCTTGCCTAAAAAAGGCACTATGGGGGTGGCAAGAGCCTTGGCCAGTATTCGAAAGCCTAAGGGTGACAGGAACAAGCCATCTCTAGTGAAGCAGCGTGGCTTGTCGAGCATGTCATCCCAGGTGGACAGACACTTAATCCCCTTTGAATGACACCAGAAACTTAGCCAATTGTTGAAATCGAGAATTTTTTCTTTATACCGTGGTATCATTCTTGGTGAGGGCAGGATGCTACTCAGGGTCAGGGTCATACTGGCCTGGACTATGTGATCAGAGAGCTCTTCCATGTCTCTTTTCATGTAGTCCAGGGAGGTACGGCTCAGGTCATTCACACCAACATGGACAATGACAGAGTCATATTTGTACTTGTTCTGGAGTGACCTGAGTGCTTGTGTTATGTGGCGGATCCTGGCACCCAACAGGCAGCCAACAGTAACCTTCTCCTTATTCAGCCTAGTGAGTGGGATGTCAGTGTGCCTGACTATAGAGTCACCTATTATTAGTATGTTGGGTATGTTATTTTGCCTTAAGGGCTGTGATTGCATGGCACACTGGTTTTGTAAAGTATGTGTTTCATGGTTTGTGTTGGGGGGGGGGTGGAGGTTGCTTGGATGTTTGCTTTGGAGGTCTCTGTTGGTTTTGCAGATTTCTATTTAGAGCCACCGAGTATGTTTTCATGTATTTATGTGTGTTTTTTGCCAGTGCTGGTTTAATGAGTCTATGTAAGACTGGTGGTGTGATGCAAGTATTTGCTTTCTCCTCTTAACTGTCTGATCCAGTCTTGGGTTGAGAGAGCTTAGCCTCTAGTTTGGCTGTATAACTGCATCTCTCGCATGTATTAGTGTCTGGTTGTAGGAGGAGGGGGTTGTCTGTGTACATGAGGCAGTTGTAACATTGCCTCAAAATGCCCAGATTCACCAGTTGGAATGGAGAGTGCACCTGAAACTGCCCTTTGGACATGCCTGGATAGGTACAGTGAACTGTTTTACTGGATGGCTGGTAAGGTCGAATAGAGAGCCTTGTCCTTCTGTACGGGGGGGGGGGGTCTAGTGCTAGGGTCTATAAGTGCTTGCTATAAGTTTTGAGCAAGTGCCGGGCTGAGAAATGAATGGCTTGAGTGCTTAAGTTAAAGGTTTGTCTAGTTCCAAAGGAAAAATTGAAGAGGAGACTTTGTGGAGCCGGGAATAGTTTTACCCTAGCTAACCGGTGCTGCCCGGCACGCAAAACCGGGCAAAAACAGTATTTATAGCAGGGAAATGAAAGAGATAAAAATTAGCCCAAAATGGCCAATAAACTACTAATGTCTGGGCTGAAACCACTCCTCCAGGGACAGATAGTCTGCTCAAAGCTCCCCTTTTTCACAGGTAAACAGAGAAACTTCCTTCTATCCAAGTAAGGTATGGGCAAACACAGAGATTTGTAACACAGCCCTGAATTCAGCAGTAACCTGAAAACTGGACTATACTAACTTAGAAAGGAAGGAAACAAGTATATATATATATATATATATATATATATATATATATATATATATATATATATTTTATTTTCAGAAAATAAAGCAGATACACTCAAAAAAAAAAACAGTTTAAAAGCACAGAAAAAGATACTTATCATTATATATCGCAGATCAGAGTTGTTGTCAATGCCCCTAGTAATAAAGTAGGAAGAAACACAAATACAGTAAAAGCAGATTAATATATATATATACATATATATATATATATATATATATATATATATATATATATATATATATGGGTACCTATCAAACCATCGACAAGCGTAAATAACGAAACTGACTCCACCGACAACTGAATTAACCGACAGCGCAAAAACGGACGTTTACAAGGTAAGGGGTGTAAATTCGCTACTCAAGCCTACCATGGTTTAGGAAGGGTGGCAGTGTCATGCAACCATGGTAGGCATGAGTAGCGGAGTTACATCCCTTACCTTGTAAACGTCCGTTTTTGCGCTGTCGGTTATTTCAGTTGTCGGTGGAGTCAGTTTCGTTATTTTCAGTTTTCGATGTTGTCATAGGTACCCATATATATATATATATATATATATATATATATATATATATATATATATATATATAAAACAATAGAAAATGAACAAACTAATTTAAACAAGTTACCCAATTAACCAGAAAAAAAACTCAAAACTGAGCCCTGTTCCAGCAGTCTTCAATCAGACAAGTTCTAACAGCACACCCCTGCTTACTAGGGTGCAGAGGAAACTTCTCCAAAAAAGATGGCCTGGATCAGTGCTCAAGTTATACAAACAAACCTAGATTCAGCAGGCCTGAATCTGGTCTATGCTACAGCAACAAGGCGCACCAATTTCAGAAAGAAACAATTCAAATAAGCAGTCACAATAAGCCTGTGACCAGAAATTCCCAGCTCAGAAGGGTAGAATCCAGCCTCTCCTCCCACAAGAGTGCAGACCACAAACCTTCTTAATGTAGAATAACTGGCCTGAAGCCCAAGTGCCAGAACTAATACACTTTTAGAATAGCAGACACTGGGCCTTCAATCAGCAATTCCCAGCTTAGAAGGATGTAAGCTACCTGTCCTGCCACAACAGTGCAGACCACAAACCTTCTTAATGTAAAACAGCCTGTATGAACTTGCTTACTTATGTAATCACTGTAAATAGTCTGTCTGTAATATGTAATACTGGTATTATGTAACGCTGTATCTGTTTACCCTTGGAGCTTTTCTACTCGGGCCTCCGCTGAAAATGGACATGCATCCAGTCAGACTATCCCGGTCAACAAATGTAAAATACAAATAAAAATAAAAATAAATGAAGCCCAAGTGCTTAAACCAATAGACTTAGAATAACAGTTACAATTTAATCAGGCTACGACCAAGCAGTAATAAATGCAGCAGAATAAATAAAACTGAGTACTTTTAAGAAAAGCAAAATAAAGTAGGAGGAAACACAAATACAGTAAAAGCAAATGAATAAAGTGCAAACATTTTTTTTGCCTAAAAAAAGGGTGTAAGGGTATGGATAAAGATGTAGCCAATATTTGAATGCACGGGAGGGGGGGGGGGCCACGTGCAGACCATCCTTGGCAAAGCAAAATGGTCTATTAAGCATGTCCTCCCATGTTGATAGATATTGGAGTCTACCAGATAGTATGTGAATTATTAAAATCAGTCCTTTTCTGTTTATACTGTGGCATCATCCTTGGTGAAGATAGAATGCTGCTCAGTGCAAGGCATGTACCTATCTGTGACACATTTTCAGAGAGAAATTCATAATGTCTATTTTCATATAGTCCACTGAGGTACTCCTGAGGTCATTTACATCAAAATAGACTATGGCAGGATCAGATTGCTACCTGTGGTGCAGTGACCTGAGTTCATGTGTGATATTGTGGATCTTAGCTCCAGGGAGGCAACGAACAGTTTTCTTCTCCTTATCCAGCCTTGCGAGAGGAGTATCTTTGTGTGATACAATAAAATCCCCTATGGCAAGAGTACCAGGTAAAGCATTTGTTTGCATTGTGGGTTTGTTCTTGGGGGATCATTCGGTGAAGACTTATGTGTAGGCACAGCCTTTTAAATAACACCACAAAAGGAGGGCAGGAGGGTTGGGGAAAAAAATTCAAACTGGAACTATAGTCCTATGGTTATCTGATCTGTTTATGTCAGCAACATAGTAGAAACGTAAGCAGACAGTGGACAGAAGTGTGTCCATAGAAGTTGAAAGCAGCAAGTAGAGTGAAACATAGGACAATATATAGGAGCATGCAGGTTGTTGGAATAGGGTCCTCTTTTCTTTATATATAATGAAAGAATGAAGAGAAGGAAGGTTGGTAAGTTGGGTGCAGGGGCAGATGGACACACACAGACAGCACAGATAATCGAGGGGAGGTATGTGCATACTATAATGGGGAAGCACTTTCTGGACAGAAACAGAGGCTAGACAAATGGTGATAGAGAGTGGACAACACTCAGGTTATGGAACATACTACAAAAGGAAGGGGATACACCAGTTAGGGGACAGGGTGATCTACTACCCTGTCCCAGTGAGACACTACTGTGATTCATCACCAGCTGGTGGTTTGGATCTCATCCTCCTCTGGTGGCCCCATATTTGTACCTAGATGGGTGAGTAAATCTGCAATTCACCCCAGGAGGTACACTATGCTGGTCTTTTTCCTTCCTCCTGTTCCATCAACTACAGCTGCCACCACCTCCTCAAGCCATGGCTGGACTACCTTGGGTAATGGAGACAGGCTACCTGCTGATGAGGGATTACGACCCCCCTTCAAAGAGGCACCCCCATCCTCAATGCCCTTCCCAGCCACAGCGGGTTAGCTGTGGGGGTGCTACCTGATGAGTACATCTTTCCTCTGGACCTCTAGGGAGGAAACACAATGAAAGTTTGCCATAAATGAACCTATCCTCTCAATGAAATAGATCTGCATAACACAAGTCAGTATGTGTCAGTAGAACAAGTCCTACTTGGCCACTGGACTCTGCTGCTCCAGAGGTGGGCAACATGAGTCATGTCTCAGTCTGCTCATGCTGGTAGAGAAACGTTCACATCAAAGAACTGCAACAGGTATAAGGTAAAATGTCAGAACAAAATTTACACCCTACAGTCATTTATATACCCATTACCTCTGTCCCAGGCAGCAAGGATGTGTGCATTGCATGTGCATAAATTAACAGACTTACACTGATATACAAGTTTCATGTATTCTGGAGCAGACCAGGTACTACACAGGCACCCTGAGATGGTACAACAACCTTGAGCTGACCTGAAACATTTCCAGAAAGATAAGCACTATACCCTGTCAACAAAATAAAATAAAATAAATGAAATACATATATAAAATCCCACCACATGAAAAGTCCCTACAGGACTCCATAATACACCTGCTGTTAACCTTTACCTGAGATAGCTACACCACATAGTTCCCCGCACATATTTGTTTTGCTCTCAGAGACAAAGTCCTGCTGGTAGAACTGTTCCCCAAATATAAACAGGAAAAAAAATCCAGCAAAAATGCAATCACAACCACTTACAATACAGTTTGGGACATTTGTTTCCTGAGCTTCACTTCTCACACATGAAGATCATCAGGGTGGTAGCATTGCAGGTCATCACAGCAATGTCTGCATTGTTTGTCAGACTTGGTAATGCATATGACTCTGGTCAACATCTCAGTCAGTTCATACCAGGTATCAACTTTTCTGAAGGGACCAGCACAGAACCTCAATAGCCACTATCTGAGCTTACTGAAGGAAGTAAAGCATGATCTTGCTCTCCTTCACACACCAGCCAGGTGCTCTCCAATGAGAACTAGTAGGGAATTGTGGGTACTTCAGCTTCTTCCTGCTCAGAAGTGTAAAGGGGGTTCCCACTCGGGTCCCCTGCAGGAGTGTCCAGAGATAGGATGTCAGACATGCTAAAGCTGCTAGTTGCATTTCATGTCACAGATGCATAACAGAAAAATAAAGGGATTTACAGACATTCAGGGTAGTTGGCTTAATTTGACAATGTACTGTATGAAGAGCTATAGAGTTCAGGAGTTAGAGGATACCCTCCCATTTTGTATGGAAACTTGTGCATTCATTGGAAGCTATTTTGGAGGTCTAGGCAGCAGAGTTATGAGCAACAAAAATAATTTCTGGAGTTACAGATAGGTCCAAAGAAGTAGACAGTAATCCACATGTATGTGGTTAGCTGCATTTGTTGACCATCCTACCAGTGTCTGTCCTTGCACAGGAATTCAGACTACACAAAGCTAGCAATAGGAACATGAGTATGTTATGTATGCATAGATTGTACTGTATATATACTGTATAAACAAGTAGTCAGTGATGTCAAAACAAACTGTTCTTTTACAAACCTATCACTCCTTATGAAAAGGATATGCCCATGTACAGTATATTGAAGCATATGGTGCTGGGTATAACATCTGTATGCCTTTGCTTTTCAGTTGTAGGACTCTGTAGCTGAATCATCACAGTTTCCATTGATGTCTCCCTAATGTTGGCACCAGGGGCAAATTCATCCCCTATATATATACAACAAGACTAGTGTCTCAGTCTGCACATGCTGGTTAGGTAGTAGGCGCTAACAAAGACACTGTTCTCTGCAGTGAGTGAATGTGTGCCAATGTGTGTGTCAGGTACACCAGCTTTATGTGTCTCCATATCTATTCCCTGACTACAGTATGGCATGCCACCATAGTTGTTTTTTCGACTATAGTATAGTATCCCTTGATCTCGGTTACTCCTATGTCTGTAGTTTTCTTCCAGTCAGTTCCAGCATTATACAGTATATAGTTATGCCTCTTGTATTCACAGGTGTTTGCATGTCTGGAGGAACAAAGTAGACTGCAGAAGTTAAACAGTTTCAGCCCTGCCTGAAAATTACATACTGCTACAAGCTTTCAGCACCATGGGTGGTGTCTAATAGGGAGACAGATGTTAACCAGCCTATAGAGGACCAGGTGTGTCAGACAGTGGTTCATGACATTAGTGCTGTGAAGGATCTGAACCATGTACTGCAGCAATATCATAAGTGTGTCATTAACAGAGGAACTGAGAGGACAGCCACTGGGCACCACCAAGGAGCAGCTTTTGATGTTTTTGCAGAGGGACAATTGTGACTGGATCATCCCTGGGGGAGTGGATACTGTTATCAAGATTGACTAGCCATCATACATCATGATGACCAGATTATTAACATGGCTGATTTCTATACAGCAGCATGGTACATACAGACTGCAGGCAGACCACAACATACATTGCTTATGTTTAGCCATTGCAGCATCAGGTATTCATCTACCTGAGGATGATAATGGAGCTAGATTTGTAGTGTATGGTATTTGTTGCACAGAGACCCTTAGTGTGCATGACACAGGACCACAGCTGCAGTACAGGTACTAATGAACACTCTAGTGTGTTTTTTGCTGTAAACTCACAGGGCACACCACTGCTACTGTAACACCTGTTGAGGCAAGAGAAGGATACAGATTGATGTTGCCCTCTTTGCAGGAACTGATAATAATGAGGCACAAATACTGGATTCACAATCACATGACACAGTGGCACTGTCTGCCTCCTTGCTTAGTGACAACCACCCACAGTACATGGTAAAGATGTGGCCTTTTGCTCAGATGAATTTGCGACTGTGCAAAAAAACACTAATTGTTACCAGTGGTGGAGGGGTCTTATGTGGTTGTGACCATCAGTGATGCTTCCCTTGTAGCTGCAGCAGCACATGGGCACACTGCATCTGATGTGGGCATGCCCATAACAGGGCAGTCTTGTAAGGGTGCCCACTGCTATCACATACTACAGTTGGCCACTGACATGTGGGCAGTACATGGGATTAATCATTAGATGTGCCAGAGTATCATGGAGCTGACTGCAGTATCGTGTGTCATTCATAAGGATGCTGCCCAGTACTACCAGCAGCTCTTTGTGGACATGGAGATCAGAGAATCTGTAATGATTGCTCTAATGAGGGGTGTGATGGCACACACCACTTCTAAATCCACTTCCATATAGAGTAGTTCCAGTGTCACCTTCACTGTCAAGACTGTCTGTGCTGTCTGTGATGCAGCCATGCAGTGACAGCAGTATCTGCCATGTTTATTTCTGTGTGATACATTGGTGTATGCTCATCAGGGTCCAAGGTTCTAGACTTGACATCACCTTTTCACTTGCACCACTAAGTATTGTGCCCATTGCTGTCTGTGGGAGAATGTTGTATAACTGCTGCTTTATCCTGTTTAACCTCACTATCATCCAGCAATGACATTGTGCCTTCCATGCCACTCACGTGTGTGTGTGTGTGTGTGTGTGTGTGTGTGTGTGTGTGTGTGTGTGTGTGTGTGTGTGTGTGTGTGTGTGTGTGTGTGTGTGTGTGTGTGTGTGTGTGTGTGCGTGTGTGCGTGCATGTGTGTGCGTGTGTGTGTGTGTGTGTGTGTGTGTGTGTGTGTGTGTGTGTGTGTGTGTGTGTGTGTGTGTGTGTGTGTGAGTGTGTGTGTGTGTGTGTGTGTGTGTGTGTGTGTGTGTGCGTGTGTGTGTGTGTGTGTGTGTGTGTGTGTGTGTGTGTGTGTGTGTGTGTGTGTGAGTGTGTGTGTGTAGGCTGACTGTTCCCGTACCAGATGCTAGCCTGCCCATTTCTTAAGATCATATTATTAAGCATGGCACATGTTAGAAACATCTTGCAGGCTGTGGCAGGTTATATTTCATTGCTCGAAACACAAAAATCCTCTACCAACTAATAAAACAGCTGGTGTAAAATAAATATAGTTAAAGTAGCAAACAGACACCAACTTTACCATAGCTAGGACGTTTATTATAAAACACAGGTAAGCGCTTTCAGGGATGTACCCCTTCATCAGACAACTCACAAAAACACTTCATTCCTTAAATAGTAAAAGCACATGCTGTCAATTAAGTCTTAAAGATACAATGTTAAAAACAAATACATGAAAATGGTTCATTCTAGTATATCTTAAATATGCATATATCCCGTTCAAAAATTCATAAATTATATACATAAGTCATGGTAACTCATGATATATTAAAATTGCTAAAACCATGTCCTACCGTGCAAAAATATTAAAACGTAAACTATAACATACAACATAGATACAAATAAATAAATAGTGCACTATTACCATGTAAAATATAATATATATGTGTATGAAAAAGCATGTTAGTATATGTATGTATATATATATATATATATATATATATATATATATATATATATGCATGTGTGTATATAAGTATATAAAATAGATAAATATAAATATACTTGTATATATGTGGATAGAAAATATATACATAAGACATATATAACTAACTTAGTGTGTCATAATGACAGAACATAAATTACAGTAACTAAAATTATATATTAAAATTCTAAAATCCTAACAGTCAATGTTTAAGTGGACGAGCTTTTAAGAAAGGTTTCAAGGACACCATATTGTTTAGACCTGGTGGTTTTTCTGCATTAAACAACATAGTCCGTTTTTGTTCCGCAACCTCCATGTCATTAGATAAATTGCCCCCTCTCAGTCTCTCTGGCAGGACTTGTAGACCAAGGAACTTAAAATTATGGTCTGGTCCCTCGTTCTTATTATGCATAGCTATAGCATTACTCTCTTTACAATTCTTGATGTCCCTGTAGTCTTCTAGTATTTTCTCTTTCAACCACCTGTTAGTCTTACCAGTGTAAAAACTTAAACATATTATACAATAGGCCAGATAGACTACATTGGATGTTGTGCAGTGAGCATATTGACTGCTGTTAAAACTGAAACCCTTACATGGATGTACAAAACTTCTATCACTATGAATATACTTGTAGGCTGTACAGTCTCTACATATGTAGGTCCTCAATCTATCAGATCTATTCTGGATGGTTGATGTATCATTCCTATAGCAAAGGTGACTCTTTAATGTTATGTAGTTCCTAAATGTAAAATTAGGTTTAGGCCCAATAATACCTTGTAGATCACTAATTGTAGAAAGAATGCCCCAGTTCTTGGTAATCACTTTACAAACAGAATTAATATTGCTAGCAAATGTTAATGGCATTCTTAAGGTGTTATCAATAACCCCTTGCATATGGCTGGTCATATTGTTGTTAATGATTTGAGTATTTGGTTCAATGCTCCCTTCTTCATAAAAATAAGGTCTGTACCTACCATTTCTATTGCTCCAGCCTTCATTAATACATTTATCTATATCGTGTGCATTATACCCCCTCTCTAAAAATTCTGTCTTCAATAGTTGCAGACAACTGGCTAGTTCACTGTCATTGTTGAACAATCTCATAGTTCTGTAGACTTGACTCTTAATGATATTTCGCTTGGTATGGTTAGGATGCATACTTGTGCTATGCAGGTAGTTGATCTTCCTAACCGGTTTCCTATATAGGCTGGTTTTGATGTGAATTAAATCATCTTTCCTAACCTTAACATCCAAGAAATCAATCTCTTGAACAGAATACTTAGATGTAAACATAAGAAATGTAGTGTATTGTTCAAATAAGCAAATAATTCATTTAAATCAGCCTCAGTGCCATGCCATAGCAAAAATATGTAATCCACAAATGTAGTGTACCAGCTAATATGCTTGCTGTATGTACCATTAGATAATACATGAGTTCATTCTCATTGTACAAGGGAAATGTTGGCGTAGCTGTTGGCACAAGCTATGCCCATAGCCACGCCAGCTTTCTGTAAATAGTCATTCTTGTAAAAGATGAAAACATTGTTGGTCAATATGATGTCCAACAATGCACAAATCAAATCACATTTGTTCCTAGTGTGATTTGTGTTGTTAAGTAACTCCCCCACATTGTCAATACCCCATTCATTGGGGATGAATGTGGAAAGTGATTCTACATCCATTGTCACAAAGAAACAACTGCTGTCACTGTTAATGTCAGCCCATTTCAATCTTAAGAGTTTCCAGGAATGTTTTAGAGTCTTTAAGCACAGTATCACAATCTTTCAGTAATGGATGTAGATTTTTTTCAACAAAAATTGAAAGGAGCTCTGTCACCCACCCTTTGCTAGATACAATGGGATGCATTGGTGGTATATACGGACTTTTATGAATCTTGGGTAACCCCTATACCTCAGCAATAGTAGGACTACTCACAGTAAAATAGTCAAATAGTTGCTCATTAATCATCCCTGTAATCAACAGGTCAAAAATCAAAAAGGACACTTTATCTATAATACCTTTCACAACAATGCATGATACAGATTGATGTTACATCATTATTTAACAGTTCAAACATTTGTTCAAGATATAGTCCCTTGTCTAGGACAACAATCCCCCTCCCTTATCAGCAGGCCGTATCTCAATAGAGTTAATTAGTTTCATGGTAATAGTGCACTATTTATTTATTTGTATCTATGTTGTATGTTATAGTTTGCGTTTTAATATTTTTGCACAGTAGGACATGGTTTTAGCAATTTTAATATATCATGACTTACCATGACATATATATATATATATATATATATATATATATATATATATATATAATTTATGAATTTTTGAACCATATATATGCATATTTAAGATATACTAGAATGAACCATTTTCATGTATTTGTTTTTAACATTGTATCTTTAAGAATTAATAGCATGTGCTTTTACTATTTAAGGAATTAAGTGTTTTTGTGAGTTGTCTGATGAAGGTGTACATCCCTGAAGGCACTTACCTGTGTTTTATAATAAACTTCCTAGCTGTGGTACAGTTGGTGTCTGTTTGCAGTGCTCCCCAGATGTAGTGAGGCAGCAGAAGCAGGCTTTGAACTGGTCAAACACATGCTCAGTGATATTATGGGCTTCCATATAATGCATATGTGTTTACTGGAGCTCAGCAATTTTTTTGTGGGCTCTATACAGGTTTCAGTGACCGGGGCTCTAGCAGGTATCCAGCATCACTTGTAGCACAGCAACAACATATGTGGGAGGGGGGGTTACTACATGTGGACATCTTATATTTATAGCTGTATACATTTAATTTAGCCACATTGTTTGCACTTACCAGCTAGGTGTCCCTGTGGAATGTTACCTCGCAGGAAGCAGTGACATAGCTAAGATGTATCCCATATTTGTGTTCTGTGTGGAGCCATTCCATAAAACCTCATGTGCATTATTTGCTGCCTAGAAATTTACAGAATGTTAGTCCTTCCTGTTTATGTACATCTGTGATTGTGGGCCATGTGTGACCTTTATTGCTAAACATATGTAGAATCTTTGACATTCAGTACTTCAAGGAGTCCAGTGATGTACTAGAATCCACATATAACTATGGCTCATGTAACTGTGTCAAGTTATTATTACATCGAGTCAGCTACTATTTGATCAAGGTGAAACTATTTTAACATACAAGTACTTATATGAGAAAGGTATGGCCTCTTCAGTGGGAGTTATATTTAGCAAGCATTGTATGGCTAGAAGAAACTATAATTTATCAGTATAAGCAAACTCCTTTTATATGTGTCTGTTTTTTTATTCAGATGGAGATTTTGGCAGTTTTGAGATCGGTTGGTGGGCTGCTCCTTTAATCCCTTGATGACCATAATTTTTTTCATGACGTATGCCAGTCATGGATATTGAATTTGCCCTTGCCTTGCTGTCCAGGTCATGAGTAAATGGTTTAATGGCCCAGCCCAACTTCCCAGTTAACAAATGATACATACATACATACATACATACATACATACATACATACATACATGATTGCATAAATGTTGAACATGAAAGACATATGTTTTGCAGATGTGCAGAAAACTGGAGCTATTATTACCCTGTATGTAACTGAATTAAAAAAAAACTAGCAAAATACATGAATTTCAAAAGCTGTCAGGCTTGTCTGATGAAATTAGATGCAATGAATAAAAAGGGTGGGAGGTTAAGCTGTCCCAAGTGAAAAGAGAAACATGGAGGGAAGGAACCAAGAGTCTACCAGATTGTAAAAAATATAACATATGTGGTCATTTTGGAACACGGCATCCTACAAAAGTATTTGGCTTTTGAGAAAACATGTAATAAGTGTGGTAAAAGTAACCATTTTGCACATTTACTATAGGAAACAAGGAAAACCAGATCAAGTGAATGTAGTGATTGAGAACATAATTGAAAAGTTTTATGTGAAGGCATTGATGCAGAATGGATTATTCCTTTGCAAGTGAAGTGCAAGTCTTCTATTTAAACTTGAACTGGAGCAGAAGTGAATATTTCTGATACCAAGACAAAAGCTACATATTGCAAAAAGTAAAAGTGCTTTATTATTCTGGTACTAGTATTGCGGTTATAGAAAAACATGTACTAAAAGTGACTTTTAAGAACACTAAGCACATGCTCTCATTTATTGTGATACTGTACTGAATGAAGTGCAGGCAATATTAGGTTTAATTATTTGTGAGGCACTGTATCTGGTGAAGAGTCCTTGCTGTTGAAAACCTAGCCTAATTCTACTTTTAACCAAGAAAGCGTGCTACTAGGATTAATATATCAATGCCATCATGTATTCATCCATGTAAAAATGTTTTGTTTACTCTCTTCACATACCACTTAAAGTAGAATTTGTGAAGCTAGAAAACCTAGAAATAAAGAAAAATACTGAACTAATATATTTTAGTGAGAGAACCTCTTGATGTGAGGCGACAGTGCAAACTGCTACACCACTGCACCACTCACACACATCACATGCCAGATATCAATTCCCGAGAAATTAATTTGTGGTTGGCTCTGTCTTAGAAGTGTTTCAAAAACTTCACATAATTTCTGAACAGGTTTAAGGTGTTGACATGTCGATGTATGGCATAATTGTTTGGGGAGCTACCAATGAGAAGAACAATGCTACACCTAGAAAAGTACTGGAATCTAAAGATGCAGGAAACTTGAAGTTAAATAAGAATAAATACAAGCTGGATATGGCACAGCTGTTTCTAGTAGATGACTTGCCATCAGTGAGGGTGTCTAGCCTGATCCCATGGCAGTTTTAGCTACTGAAAACACACAAAAACACAAGAGAAGAAGGATGTCCAGAGGTTGGTGGGAATGATTATAAAGGTGCCCAGAGGCTGATGGGAATAACAAATTGCATGGGAAAGCTCATACTCGAAGACTTAGATGAAAAAATCTTTCCAATAAGAAGGCTAAATGAAAAGAAGGATGGGTTGTAACAGAATCATGAGCAGGAGACAGTTAAGCATCATCTACTATCTCCCATCTTGACTTACCAGCCTACTCTGATACTTTTTCCTCCCTCCTTGGTGGTCTACTGTGTGCCCCGCTTCGTTCGCCCTGCGGGCTCACTCCGCTCCCCTCCCTACCCCCAATTCCCACCCACCCCCCGGGGTCCTAACCATATACTTCTCTAGTCCCTCCCCTAGACCTACCATCCAATCCTTTTGTCTTTACCACCAAATTAATCCCCTCCCCTCCACACTCTCCATATCCTCCTCCCTCATTTCTCTTTTACATACTAGCCCTCCTTTCACTACTCACACCTACTTTCTTCTACCACTATTACCTCCCTTTCTATATCTCCCCACTCATTTCACCCCTCTCCCTACCTCACATTTCATACCACTACCATACCTCCTATTACACTTCTATATATCCCTTCTTTACATTCATACACCCACACTTCCTCTAGACTACCCCTAATCTGTGACTTTTTCCCTACAACCTCCACTAACTTACTTACTCTCTAACATGAGACTCAATATATCCACACTGTTTTTACTCCTGATTCTACTCTTAACTACTCTTTACTCAACCTACCTCCTTACCTTTTTCGAGTATCCACTTCTCATTCAGCCAATAAACTCACAGACACACACTTCTTCCTTCTATACTGCTCTGAATTCTTTCTCCAATACCAATACTACCCCAAGATACCTCCTACCCAAATACCATAGGTACTCCCATCTCTCCTACACTCTACACTCAAACAAAAAAATAAGACCTCTAACCCTTCTTAGTATCAAAATCACATCTAAACCTATCAATCCTACCTTACAAGACGGTGACATTCATCCCAACCCTGGCCCCATACATCCTTCTACACAAACACCCAAACATGGCACCAATACTACACTCCTCATAGGACACCTTAACATACGCAGTATAAACAACAAAGTACCCTACCTTCATACCCTCCTAGATATACACAGCTTTGACATTCTCTGTCTCTCTGAAACCTGGCTAAAGCCAGCCACTGAGGATACTGAGATTATACCACAAGGCTATAATATACTCAGGCTTGACCGTAACAAACGAAAGGGTGGTGGTGTAGCAATACTGTTTAAGAACCATCTTAATATCTCTACCCTACCTGCCTGTCCAACCCAAGATAGTAAGGTAGAAGCCATCATCTCAAAACTTCAACTTAATGCCAAAAAAGCCCTTTACATCATCTGCATTTACATACCTCCAGGAAACAACATACCAGTTGTAGAAGACTTTCTCAACTGGGTTTCCAACTACTACCCCCAAGAAACTATCATTCTTGGTGACCTAAATATTGACTGGAATGCTATTAATACCGATAATCCCATCTCTCACATTAACCTAAACGGTTTCACCCAAACCATTACATCCACAACAAGAGTTAATAAGTTAAACAGAAAACAGACTATATTAGACTGGATTCTTATAAACAAATGTAATATCACTTATAATGTTGGGACCCTGCCTGATGACCTCAGTGATCACTGTTTAACATACATTGCTAGAGAGAAGACTGATTATCTTCCCCCCCTCAATATAAGAAAAATACGTTCCACTAAACACTTTAAAACCGACCTATTTCAGAACGAACTCAGAACTTGCAACTGGAACCCTTTAAAGACTCTTCCACTAAATGAAGCAGTATTATTCTTTAATTCTACTTTCCTTTCTATTCTAGACAATCATGCTCCCGAACGCACTATTAGAATGAAATCTAATACAGCCCCTTGGCTCTCAAATGAAACTAGAAAACTAATTCTCTCCAAAAATAAGATCTGGAACAAATGGAGGTCCCATAGAATCAGCTCTGATTTTCATCACTTTCAGCAACTTAGAAATCTTACCAAAAAAGCCATCCTCACTGATAAAAGAAAGTTCTACTGCAACCTACAAGAAACTAACCTAAATAAACCCAAACAATTCTGGTCTTCTATCAATAGACTCCTTTCTCCAGGTACTGCTAAAACTCCCTCCCCTCTAAATGCCAACCCTGACACCCCTCTTCAAACAGCAAATACTTTTAACTCATTCTTCTCTGATACTATTCAATCTCTCGCTAGACAATTAAATACTAATAACTTTTATCCTCCTAACAATCTCTTAAACTCTAACTGTAGCTTCTCTTTACAACCCATTTCTACTTCTACCATCTTCAAACTACTTCTCAAACTCAAACCTTGTACTCCCTCTGCTGACAAGCTCCCTCCCCTATTCTTACAAAAAGCAGCCAAAGAAATTGCTTACCCAATATCTTTACTCATAAATAGAACCATCCAAGAAGGAACCATCCCTCACATCTGGAAAATCTCTCATATTATCCCACTACATAAAGGCGGAAACTCTATTGACTATTCCAACTTTAGACCTATTGCTCTTCTCTCTCCATTAGCAAAAATTATGGAGAAATGTATACATCAGCAACTGGTACAGTACCTATCTCTTCACAATATTTTAGCTCACTGTCAACATGGCTTTAGACCCCACCATAGTACTACCACTGCCCTCCTTTCCTTTGCAGATACCATTAACAGCAATCGCAACAAGAATCTACTCTCTTCTGCCCTATTCATTGACCTCTCTAAAGCTTTTGACATGGTCAACCACTCTTCTCTAATTAGCATTCTCAAATCCCTCTCATTTGACAGCCTTACCATCAACTGGTTTACATCATACCTCAGTAACAGACAACAAGCCGTTCTTTGGGAAAACCATATCTCCTCCTTACTTCCCATTACAATTGGTGTCCCTCAAGGCTCTATCCTTGGTCCTCTCCTCTTCTCCCTCTATATTAATGATCTCCACTCTGTAATGCCTCAAGCTACCTGCATTCAATATGCAGACGACTCTACTATCATTTGTTCAGCATCCACCTCCTCTGATCTAACCACTCTAACTCAAACTACCTTCAACACTGTAGAAACATGGTTTACTAGACGGTATCTACTTCTCAATGCCAAAAAAACCAAACTTCTCCTCTTCACCCCCACCACTCGTACCTCTCCACTTAACTTCTCTATCTACTCTAACAACAAAACTATCATCTCTCCTGACTCCACAACAAAACTACTTGGTGTTACCATTGATAACAATCTCTCTTTTGACCAACACATCAACAACACCGTCAAAACTGTTAACAGAAAAATTGGATCATTATACCGTATAAGACCATTTCTTACCCCATCAACTAGAGCTACTATTGCTCACTCCCATCTTATATCAACTCTCTTCTATGCTTCTCCTATCTTCACCAACCTAAAAAAAACTAACCTAAACAAACTAGCAACTTGCTATAATAACATTGCCCGCTTCGCCACTGGTAACCCTTTTAGAACACATCACTGCCTAAATTTGAAACAGTTAGGCTGGCTGGAACTACAAAACCATCTTAATATTTCACAACTTACAATTGCCCACAAAATACTGTACCAACCTTGTAATACCCCTATACTTTCACAACTTCTACTCCATTATAACAATCTCACCTCACTTCGTTCCTCCTGTAAACTTATGACCAAACCCATAAAGGCCCTCAACTTAGCTGGTGACTCTCTTTTCACCAATACTGTAGGCAGAGTATGGAATTTGCTGCCTAAAGAGTTAACACTAATCTCATCCCTGCCTCTTTTCAAACAACAAATCAAACTACATTTCCAAAACCACTGGCTCTGTTCTTGTAGTACTCCAGGCTAACTTTCCAAAACCACTGGCTCTGCTCTTGTAGTACTCCAGGCTAACCTCCCTCTCTTTACTCTCTCCTAACCTTTAACCCTTCATTTTCCTGAAAACTAACGTCTACCCTGCCTCCCTTCTCTGCCGTCCTCTTATGCTCTGACCTACATCTTCCATCTCTCCCACCTTGTCTTGACTGTCTTTTTTTCTTCTCCTCTCTTACTTATGATTCTGGCCTTAGTGTCATTTCTTTTCTTTCCTTCATACTCCTTCTACCTCTCGTCCCTTCGAGCTTCTAATGTAATCTTCTTGGCTGTTGCCTTACTGCATAACCATATGTTTTAGGTAAACTTGCTTTGAAATCGACAGAACATTGTGTATGAATCTAAGTTTTTGAGTTCCTTTAATGTATGCTGATTTTTGATTACTAGTTGATCTAAATGTATATTTTTATGTGTAATGTCTTTAGTAACAATGTGTCTATCTGTCTTGATTATGTTATGTGTGGAGCTTTTCTCCCCGGGCCTCTACTGAAAATGGACATATATCCAGCTAGACTAGCCCGGTCAACAAATGTAAAATAAATAAATAAATAAATAAATCTGAAGGTGTGCATTAACCAGTAATTAATTTTTTTTTATGATCTAACAGCATAACTTTCATTGATTTTTTTTCAGACCCAAAAGGATACTTTCAAACTTTTAGTTAATGCATATCAACCTTGCCATGGAGCTCTTTCAGAAACATGGTGATAACTGACAACCAATGGCATGCACATCTTTCTTCACATCAGATGCAGAAACTAGGTACATCCACACTGAAAAGGAGCTACTCAACATAACTTTTGAATGTGAGGGACTATATTAGTTTGTGCCATTACAGTCATTACTGAACCTGATCACAACCTGTAACTGCTGTGAAGCGCTTTAATGATCGCACACAGCATATTTCAAGAATAATAATAATGAAGCTACAATATTGTGCTCTGAATGCATATAAACTCCTCAAAAGCTAGTTTGTTCCATACCCTTCAACCTCTTAGAGCAAGAAATCCAGACAAAGCCATAAATAATGGGGGAACAAAGGCCCAAAACTAGGGACAATTTTTAAATATTGCTCTTACAGACTTAGAAAGGTGACAGAATAACAGGTTTTACACTAACATGGATTTTCTGAAGGGTATGAAGTTTGAAATTAAAATATCTATCATTTTTCTGACTTCAATCCTCAATGATTTGCAAGTGATTTGCCAGACAATAACATTTTATGAGGAACAGACCAAAAATATGAGACAAAAATCTGGACATTCTGCAAAAATCTAAACAGCTGGGAGGTATGTTTGCTCCTCTGTAGGCACGCTGTTGAGTGCTATGGGCTAAAAGCCTCATCTAATGGTAATACTGAAGAAAAGGGGCTTAACCACATCAGCACTTCCTTTTACACACAGAAAAATGTAGCTAATGTATTGAGACTGAAATATATGACACATAAAAACAGGTATAAGATGTCATTTCAAATGACTGGCCTTATGATCATAGGTTCATAAGTTCATAGGTAAGTAGTTGGCTAGCTGCCCTTGCAGGCCATTGTAAACCTAGCCAATTTCTCCCTTGGTACATGAATTAATCTATTCCATGTGGTGTTAAATTGGCCTTACCTATCCTATGGGTAAGCAGAACTATGATTTTTGACTATTCATGAGTACTGGAACTGCCGGACACACCTGTCATTTATGTCACTGTACATAAAAGTGGAAAGTCTATAACATAAAAGGCACTTGGGAAAGAAATTATAAAAATTCCATGAATGTAGGATTTGAAAAGCATAAGCCAAGTGTCATGGGAGATTGTTCTGGCCAAGAATAAAGAAAGACATGTTTGAATATGAAATGTTAGTTCATCCAACATGTCTTTGATACGAGCCCAGTAATTCAAGTGTAACATTAATGCCACATCGGGTACCTCAAAGTCCTTATCAGAAAGTAAATTCTGTGCATCACTGATGCCACATCTGGTATCCCAAAGTCCTTATCAGAAAATAGGTTCTGTGCATCATTAATGCCACATCAAGTACCCCAAAGTCCTTAATAAAAAGTAGATTCTGTGCATCATTGAGAGGGGAGCTTTGAGCAACCTGACTGTCCCTGGAGGAGTGGTTTCAGCCCAGAAATTAGTAGTTTATTGGCCATTTTGGGCTAATTTCTATCTCTTTCATTTCCCTGCTATAAATACCATGTTTGCCCGGTTTTGCGTGCCAGGCAGCGCCAGTTAGTTAGGGTAAAACTATTCCTGGCTCCACAAAGTCTCCTCTTCAATTTTTCCCTTGGAACTAGGCAAACTTTCAACTTAAGCACTCAAGCCACTCATTTCTCAGCCTGAGACTTACTCAAAACTTATAGCAAGCACTAATAAACCATAGCACTAGACCCTCCTGTACTGTACAGAAGGACAAGGTACTCTATTCGACCTTACCAGCCATGCAGTAAAACAGTTCACTGTACCTATCCAGGCATGTCCAAAGGGCAGTTTCAGGTGTACTCTCCAGTCCAAATGGTGAATCTGGAGATTTTGAGGCAATGTTACAACTGCCTCATGTACACAGACAACCCCCTCCTGCTACCACCAAACACTAATACATGCGAGAGATGCAATTATACAGCCAAACTGGAGGCTAAGCTCTCTCAACCCAAGACTGGATCAGTTGGGAAGAGAAGGGAAATACTTGCATCACACCACCAGTCTCACATAAACCCATTAAAGCAGCACTGGAAAAAACACATAAATACATGAAAACATACTCGGAGGCTCTAAATAAAAATCTGCAAAACCAACAGAGACCTCCAAAGCAAACATCCAAGCAACCTCCACCCTCCCCCCCCAACAAAAACCATGAAACACATACATCACAAAACCAGTGTGCCATGCAATTACAGCCCTTAAGGCAAAATAACATACCCAACATACTAGTAATAGGTGACTCTATAGTCAGGCACAATGACATCCCACTCACTAGGCTGAATAAGGAGAAGGTTACTGTTGGCTGCCTGTCAGGCACCAGGATCCGCCACATAACACAAGCACTCAGGTCACTACAGAACAAGTACAAATATGACTCTGTCATTGTCCATGTTGGTGTGAATGACCTGAGCCATACCTCTCTGGACTGCATGACATGGAAGAGCTCTCTGATCACGTAGCCCAGGCCGGTATGACACTGACCCTGAGTAGCATCCTGCCCTCACCAAGAATGATACCAAGAATGATACCACGGTATAAAGAAAAAATTCTCAATTTCAACAATTGGCTAAGTTTCTGGTGTCATTCAAAGGGGATCCAGTGTCTGTCCGCCTGGGATGACATGCTTGAAAAGCCATGCTGCTTCGCTAGAGACGGCTTGCACCTGTCACCCTTAGGCTTTCAAATACTGGCCAAGGCTCTTGCCACCCCCATAGTGCCATTTTTAGGCAAGGCTCAAAAGACAAACCTAGCGCCGTAAATAGCACAAGTAACAAAAAACTGAGGGTAGTGCTACTCAATGCCAGAAGTCTGAACCTCAAAATGCATGCACTCGAGGCACTCCTCAGTATGGAGAAAATCTATATATGTGCAATAACAGAAACCTGGTTTAAGGCTCCAGAGAGCACCCCAGCACTACCAGGCTACAACTCATACCATACATTTCGGCCACAGAACCCAAACCGAAATACAAAAGGTGGGGGCATATCCATATTCATCAAGGATATCCACACCTCCGGGTTAGTGGCACAGCACGATGCTTCAGAGATCATCCACGTGCAACTAACAATGGGCAAAATTGCAATTCAAATTGTAGCTTGCTACAGATCACCCATCATGTCTCAGGACCCCCATTCCACATTCCTGGAACACTGGGAAACATAAAGGTCCTACCAAACACCCTAATATTGGGTGATTTCAATTATCCAAACATTAACTAGGAGAACTACCCAAGTACTAACTCCCTTGCCCAACATTTCCTAGAATTTATAAACTCAAACACTCTGGTTCAACTGGTCAACACTCCCATTTTAGGTGACAACATATTGGACCTGGTCATCACTAATATGGGCGACCGGTGTTCCACACCAGAGGTCAACCCCTCGCTGGTTAGATCTGACCATAAACAAATCACTTTGGATATCCACATTCCGCCCCCACTCCCGGACAAGAAAACCACAGTGAAAAACTTTTCAAAAGCAAACTTCACGTTACTTAAGACCGAGGTAGAAAGTTTCAAAGCCCCCATGCTGAAGGATAATGCTGCCCAAGCTGCAAAAATCTTTACTAATGTATTCTACAGGCACCTACAAGAATGCATGGATCATACCATCCCAAGCAAAACCAAGACTCACTCCTCCAAGAAAAGGAAACCAGTCTGGTGGACTCCTGCCATAAACAAGCTATACAACAGAAGGAGGAAACTCGTACAGAAAAGAGTAAAATCCCAAGAAGGGAAGACATCCCTGATCAGTATCAGCACAAAACTACGATCCCTCATAAAATCATCCAAGGCGAGCTTTGAAAGAAAAATTGCAAAGAACTCCAAAGATAACCACAAGGCATTCTTTAGCTATGTCAAGAATCTAAGTGGCAATGCTCAGATCTGCTCGGAGTTAGTGCAAAATGGCACAAAATACACTGAACCGACTGATATCACCAACATCCTGGCAGACAGGTTCAGTGCAAACCTCACCCCCCTCTCACCCCCAAGAGGGCCCATAACCATACCAGAAGAATGTAGAGTCCCTGAAATCACAGACACTCAGGTTAAAACAGCCCTCTCCAAAGCCAAAAACACAGCATCAATGGGACCAGACAGTGTCCCAGGCTGTGTCCTACACAAGCTCAAAGACAAACTAACCCCTCACCTAAACACACTGTTCAAACTCAGCCTCTCCACAGGCTACATACCCATAGAGTAGCGCACAGCAGCGGTTATTCCGCTCCACAAAGGTGGAGCCACAACAGACCCCAGGAACTATCACCCTATAAGCCTGACTAGCTTGGTCTGCAAGGCTATGGAGCGCATCATCATGGAACTCATTAACAGAGACATTGGGAACCTCCAAACACTGGACCCTACCCAATTTGGCTTTGTTAAGGGCAGATCATGCCTCCTGAACCTGGTGGACTTCTTTGAGACAGTTACCAAGGCTATAGATGAGGGAAAGGTGGTACACACAGCCTACCTAGACCTAGCAAAGGCCTTCGACACCATTCTCCATTTTGGTATTATAGACAAGCTCACCAGCCCAAACATAAACCCCTACATCACAAGATAGGTTGCCAACTGGCTCACAGACAGAACCCACATGGTGAGAGTTGCGGGAGCTAGGTCCGACTCTAAATCGGTTACAAGTGGAGTTCCCCAGGGCTCAGTCCTAGGACCCCTACTGTTCGACATATACTTCTCAGAGGTACAGGCAAGCACAGGAGGACTATGGCTGACCAAGTTCACAGACGACTGCAAACTAGGGGCTATAATTGACTCTCTGGCTGATGCAGACATCCTCCAAAAGGGTCTCACTGAGACGGATACCTGGTGTCAAAATCATGGCCTCAAGCTAAATGCCAAAAAGTGTATAGTCATCCCCTTTGGAAAAAAGAAAGTACCCACAAACTACCACATAGGTGGTAGTCCCCTAAATACGGAAGACGTAAAAAGGGATCTGGGGACCCAAGTAGATAGTAATCTCTACTTTGATAATCACATTGCCAAAGTGGTTAGAAAATCCTTCTACGTGGCCCACCTAATCACAAAAGGGTTCGCATCCAGATCAAAAGAGGACATTGTACCCCTCTACTCATCACTCATTAGACCCATCATAGAATACAATGCCCCATTTGGGATGTACCATACAAGACACCTGCAACAGCTGGAAAGACCACAGAAGTACCTCACCAAGAGGATCACTGGCCTCAAACAGATGTCCTATGCAGCTCGACTGAAGAAATTACAGCTGAACTCGGTTGCATACTGCCTACATACAAGGCCATGTCCAGCCCAGAATTGATGGACATGCTCCACCTAAAGAAAACCTTATCCCCACGAGCCACATGCTCTAGGGATCTAAACCTCACCACAACAATAAGTAGGACATGCTGGAGGGATCGATTCCTGTCCCAGAGACTTCCCATGCTTTGGAACAAGATCCCAGTCTACATCAGGCAGAGCTCCTCGCTAACACTCTTCAAAAGAAATCTTGACGAGTGGATGGGAAACAAAAAGTTTACCTCAAGGATCACTTCAGTGGCTCTGCTGGACAGAGGCACAGGGAACTATTCTAAGGGGACTGCGAAAGCCAACACATTCTGGCTATGCTTATAAATGCCTTCAGGCAGATAGCCTAGTACCTACCTATGAACCTATGAACCTATTAATGCCACATCAAGTACACCAAAGTCCTAATTAGAAAGTAGATTCTGCGGATCATTAATGCCACATCCAGTACCCCAAAGTCCCCATCAGAAAGTAGATTCTGTGCATCATTAATAGCACATCCAGTACCCAAAAGTCCTCATTAGAAAGTAGATTCTGTGCATCATTAATGCCACATCTGATACCCCTAAGTCTTTATCAGAAGGTAGGTTGTGTGCTCATTAATGCTACATCTGGTACCCCAAAGTCCTCATTAGATAGTAGATTCTGTGCATCATTAATGGCACATCCAGTACCCCAAAATCCTCATCAGAAAACAGATTCTGTGCATCATTAATGACACAGCAGGTACGCCAAACATGCCTCTCAATTGTACAGATTTTCATAGAATGTCCAGATTTTTGCCCTCATATTTGGTCTGTTTTTGATAAAATAGTGTTTTTCCTGGCAAGTTATTGGCAAATCATTAAAGACTGAATTTAGAAAATAATGTCAGACATTTCAGTTTCAGACTTCATAGCCTTCAGAAAATTCATGCTAATGCAAAACTTGTTATTCTATCAATTTTCCAAGTTTGTAAGAGCAATATTTAAAAATTGTCCCTATTTTTGGGCCTTTGTCCCACTTTTATTTATGGCTTGATTTCTTGCTCTAAGAGGTTGAGAGGTATGACCCCAAAGTCCCCATTAGAAAGCAGATTCTGTGCATCATTAATTACACAGCAGGTATGCCAATGTCCTTGTTATAAAGCAAACTCTGGTTAGTTTGCCTGTGATAACTCAGATTATCTCATAATGACTTATTATTACTCAATATATCAAGATATGTTTATATAAGTTTTTAATGACACCGGGCTACTATTTGACAATGCTAGTTCCAAAAGCTGTGAAAAGAACTTTCCTTTTGCTCACACCATGTCAAGTCTGCACCTTCCATCAATATGGTGGAAAAAAAACCTACTGTAAATGTTATTTGTTCTGCTAGAATATCGCATTACCCTACAAATGAGTGGTTATTTGCCTGTTCATTCTTCTTAAGACGTAAGAATGTGAGAGGATGAGGCCATTCAAAGGACAAACCATGAAATAAAAAATGAAATAAAAAAATAATTTGACAGAGAAATATGTAATATTTGCCATAACTGGAGAAAGTTGATAATGTAAGACTTAAAAATCAAATGATCACCTGGAGTCACTGAAGAACTTCAAACTGTTCTTGTATAATACAGACAGAGAAAGATGCTATGCTATGAGAAAATTGTAGGGATGTCCTGAAGAAAAAAAAAAGGAACAAACTATCATGACACTAATTCTAAGGAAAATCGAGAGTGCCAGTGAAGAACTGTTAAATGAAAGTCATGAATTACCAGTGAAGTCTACCTGCTATAGATTGCATTGTGAAAGGTTTAGTCATGCCAAAAATAAAAGTAAAAACAGACATAGCCAATATTTTGAGTAGACTAGACTGCATTCATGTCTATAGTTATAAATGCTGATGTTATAGCTCCAGTTAAAAAGTCACAAGAAATGCTAAATTTTCTTCAAGAGGAGAAGATTTGATGATTGGCATTAAACTAGTTATTTTATTAATATTTGTTTTCCAGGGTAGAGCATTGAGCTCCATAGACCTTATTCACGCTCAGCCCAGAAGCAGTGTCTGGTTAAGAGACTTGCTCAGTTATACATTTAGGCAATGGAACTTGAAGGAATCAAACCTTGCACCAGTGGACCAAAGAAAACAACTTTTAACAGCTCCATAATCCTCTAAGTCAACTGCACGTTATATTTGAGCCCCAAATGAGGTATCATATGATAATGTACAAAGCTGCAGTTTGTATGCATAACTAAAGTATTTAACATGTTTACTAGGAACTTGTGGTGCGGCGGTAGCATTGTTACCTCCCAGCAAGAGGTTCTCCTGTTCAATTCTTGGCTTGGGAGTGCCTTCTGTGTGGAGTCTGCATATCCTCCCTGTGGTTGGGTAGTGTTTGAAAGACATGCGTGTGTAAATGGGCATGCCTTCGTTGAAGGTTGGGCATCAAGCTGGCACCTTGGCATTTCATAAAAATCTACTGACAATCATTAGTGGGCCGGAGTTCTGCTGTGGCAACCCCTTACCAGGAAAAGCTGAAAGACCAGCAACAACTAGGAACTTCTTATCGTTGTATGTATGGTGTCTGTGAAGCCAGTATTGTTTCAGTAAAGAAGCCCCTGTTCTTTCTTTGATATACCGTGTTGTGCTGTAAATGAATCCAGAGTAATAATAGAACATCTCCCACACTGAAATGTTTACAACTTACTATGGACAAATTTGTGGCTCTCGGATAAGATTACTTTGTCATCAGTGAACCATGATAAAATTCATTGCTGTCAATGATTCCACTAGCAAAGTGATTTGAATTAAACAATCACTGAATGCTTCACATTGCAAAAGGAACCTTATCACACACATATCACATTTCCTATGCTGTTACAGTGTTGCACTTATTGTAAGCTATGTTCAATTTCTTGATTTTTTTCCTCCATGAAAGTTTAACTTAAAACAGATAATGGTTAACAGCACTATTTTATCATATTTTACCATAGGGAGAAGCTAAATTTAAAAGATGATGTCTATAGTTTGTCTTCTTCTTCTTTAAATCAGAATGTAATGTAAAACATTTGTAAGCTATATGCAGGCTTTAACTGCAGTGTGAAATTGAATTTATAAGCTATTTTAACAGTGATAAGAGAATTGTTTTGTATTTGTTCTTATATGTAACATAGAAGACAATATGTTATAAAACTAATTTTGTTCTGTGGTAATTGTGTGATGAAATGCAGTTTCTCAGGAAAGATTGGAATGCTTACATGTAAAGCCAGGGAAATGCATAAAACTTAAACTCTGAACTCAGAACTGTAAAAGGAGACAGGTGCAGGTATTTAATTACACAAGCAGTTAATAAATATATGAGAAATTATGTTAGTCTTTCTTGTGTACGAGAGAAAGAACTGAGTTAATTATTTTTGGTTTCTGTGGGTGGAAGATAGTAAGCTAAAGCATTTATGTGGGTAAGACAGATAGAAGATTGAGTAGAAGAATTTATGAACATTGCTACAGTATTAACAAAAAGGATGAAAAAAATGCACTCTTTAAACACATTAACTTGTACCCTACACACTCCTTTAAATTTGGTATTCTTGAAGTAGTAGGAAAAAATTTAGAGGTGGTGACTGGACTAATAAGTTGTTTAGGGTGGAAGTTAGGTGGCAACTTAAATTAAATGCTAGTGAATTCCCTGGTATGAATGAATATGTTAGTATTAAACACAAATTAAAATTTAGGGCATTGCAACTTTGAAATTTTATTCCTTGAACTTGTATATTTATATGTTTTTCACTCCTATATTTTTTACCAAATTTTTTACAAAACTTCTTCTTAACATTTAATGAATTACACTTATTTTTTGAAAAGTGATTAGAAAGTATGTTTAAACTTTATTTTTTATTGGCATTTAAGCACTGTCACTTTATTATAACAACAATTAATTAATGGTTAATTGATTGAATTTGTATAAAAGGAGCTAAGTAACTGATGTTTAACTGTTCTGATGAAGTTTGAATACAAAAGTGCTTGACCTAATGTTTTTGACTGTACTACACTGCTTGGATTTCTACATCGAATAAATTGTTGAATTGGGTTTTAGAATATCGGCTTCAGAGTGGTTGGTTGCTTTTATTTGTTGTGTTATCCAATCTTACACCCTACCATGTTTTATTAGTTCAATTGAGGGTGTGTGGTAGCCTTCTAAACCCATAAACTGGTAATGGAAGAAAACAATCTTTCACCGGTCTTTGAAGAGGAGTTGGATTCCTTACCCTTTCCCTGTGGGCAACAGACGGAGGGTAACAACGATAATTTACTTTCATTAATTTTGAACCTTACTAACAAGGTCTCCGAATTGCAGGAGGCTGTATTTAAAATGCAAAATCCTACTAGTTCCGTCACCGTGGGTAGAAACGAAAACCAACAAGGGAATGAAACAGAAACAGTATTTCCGGTTTCTCACAACCTGGGCCAGCAGAGTTTTCGGACTGTGGAAAGCTGTACGCAATCTTTGGTTAACCCTGGGCAAACAGGACCAAGATCTACTAACCAAGTTACCAACTCTATTCACGACCATCTTAGAGACTGGTCTAAAAGGGACTGTGGACTTTTTCCTAATGTTTCCGACAATGGAATAGACAATGTGGACTCTAGGTTAGTGTCTATTGAAGTTAAAATGCACAAAGTATGTGCTTTCCAGTGCGACAATGCTAATTTGAAAGAAAGCATTGTTAAGGGGAGAGTACCGAAAGGTCTCCGTGCCTTTAGGTTTCCTAACGGCATTAAGAAAGGCCAAGCTGAGTGTGATGAATTACTAAAGATGTTCGATAGACATGGTATCGAACTAATGGAGTTTATTTTGAAAGTTAATAACAAAAGGATTAACGATCTTTTAAAAGATATTGATGAAATTAATGATTTTATTTTGAATTACATGAATTTTAATCAGTATTCTTTTAGATATAACGCAATTTTTGACAAAGTTGAGAATGAAGTTTGTAACAATGTAGATAGATAGAAATAAAAAGAAACTGTTAAGAGACGAATATGAGTATAAGCGTGGTTTGGCATACCCTTTACCTAAAGCTTATTTAGAAGGAACGGTGGGTAACAACAATTTCTATAACCCCGCAGTTTCCTTGAACTAAAATGCTGTCAGTAATAGACAGAATAGTAATGAAAGTACCTTTGATTCCGAATACTCTCCATTAAGAAGGTCTGAAAGAATTTTTAACAAAAAACATTTTAGGGCAGACAACAATGATTTTTTAGGAGCCACGGGGGAAGGGACAACCAGACACAATTACAGGAAACAATCCACTCGGAGGAAGAACAGCTATGAGTAAACCAAAATGTGGTTAAAAATATTCCACCTGAGGAGATTATTAGTACTACTGATGGATTAGTGTTTTTTTATAAGGGTTTTTAAATCTATAATTACGCTGGGATTGATCTGTGTAAAGATTTATTTCATTTATTAATGAAAGGTTTGAAGTTTGTCCCTGCAGTTAGGGAAGATGTGAGTAAAACCCTAATTGAATTAAAAATTTTTGTAAGGAAGTTAAACCTTAAAGTTTTAAACAGAGATAAAATAGAGAAGGGAAACCCTGAGAAATTGAATATTATAAAAAAGAAGAGCTGTTACAACCCTCCCTTACTCCCTATTTTAATCTCCTTTGAGAATGTCTGCACACAGGAAATTTATAGGGCCTTAAACGAACACAAACGTAGGGTATTTATCTAAGGAAGAAAAAGTACTGTTAGACAAATTAAGGGGTGAGGTTAATGTAAGATATATGAAGCCTGATAAATGTGGTGGAATGGCCATAGTAAATAATGTAGATTATCACAATAAAATTACTTGTACATTGAATGACCAATCTAAATATGAATTAGCTTCAAAGAATGAAATTAATCTTTCATATAGGAAAGTTAAATTAATGTTGGAGGACTCTTTATACCAGGGGTTATTAATGAAGAAGTTTTTAACTTTTTAAATGTGGACCATCCTACAATTCCAATAGCTTTTGAAATTCCTAAAACCCACAAAAACTTGCTTGACCCCCCCCCCCATATAGACTTATTATTTCTGGTCACAATAGTATTAAATATCCTTTAGGAATATTTATAGATCATGTAACTAGGAATGCTTTAGCACCTATTGAACACATTTTGATTGATTCCTGGGATTTTTTATGAAGAATCAAAAGTGATTTTTATGATGGTGAAATATGTTTTTCTACTGTGGATGTGGCTGATCTTTTTACCTCCATACCTCATGACGAAGGTTTAGAAATGTTTCAAGATGTGTTAGTTACAGAAAGTAATTTAACCAATGTCATGATCAACTTTATAATGGAACTCATAGATGTAATTTTGAAAAACAATTTTTTTACTTTTGGGGGAGAATCTTTTAGGCAGGCCAAGGGAGTGGCGATGGGTAACAGTTGCGCACCTATTTTCGCCAATTTAGTAATGTACAGATGGGAGTCTACCTTCCTATTCAATACTCCTTTTAAGGATAAGTGGTTTTTATATTTGAGATTTTTAGATGATGTTTTTATTTTATGGAAAAAAGGAGGGTCACATGAGAAACTACTTGACCATTTGAATGGGATATGTGATTATTTTAAATTTACAGGTACTACCAACAATAATCAGATTAACTACCTAGATGTACTTTTGATTAAAGATTCTAGTATTAATAGTTTTCAGTCATGCGTTTATAGGAAGCCCACCTTTTCCAATGATTATTTGGAATTTACAAGTAACCACCCTACTTATGTAAAAAGAAATATTGTTAAGGGACAAATGGTTACAGTTATTAGAATGTGTTCTAATTTTTCATTAGTTAAAAAAGAAACTCAATTACTACTTGACATGTTTATAGCTAGGGGTTACCCAGTTGATTTTGTCTTGCAGATTCGAGAGCAGGTTATTAGGGATTGGGGTTTTAGATATAAACCCTTATTAGGAGCAAATGAAGATATATCCTGTTCAACACGAGAAGGAGGTAAAACATTTTCCCAAGCAATGGTGGTAACTTATGGTGAAACTTCAAGTTATATCCAAAAAATTATTAAAAACAACTGGACTATGTTCAAAGGTAATAGAGATTTATTAACTACTTTAGGTGACCAGCCTCTATTTACCTATAGGATTAATAGTAATTTAAAGTTCTTACTTGAAAACCCACATTTAAATAATAATAGGAAACTAAAAGGGACCACTAAGTGTGGGTCCTGTGAGTATTGTAGATTTATTTTTGACACCCAAAGATTAAATTAGGACCCTACAACCTAGAAGTTTCTTTTGTTGCAGGTTCCTGTACAACAACAGGTGTGGTTTATTTAGCTATATGTATGGATTGTGGACAATTTTATGTGGGTAAGACAGAGAGAAGATTGAGTAGAAGAATTTATGAGCATTGCTACAGTATTAACAAAAAGGATGAAAAAAATGCACTCTTTAAACACATTACCTTGTACCCTACACACCCCTTTAAATTTGGTATTCTTGAAGTAGTAGGAAAAAAATTTAGAGGTGGTGACTGGACTAATCAGTTGTTTAGGGTGGAAGTTAGTTGGCAACTTAAATTAAATGCTATTGAATTCCCTGGTATGAATGAATATGTTAGTATTAAACACGAATTAAAATTTACGGCATTGAAACTTTGAAATTTTATTCCTTGGACTTATATATTTATATGTTTTTCACTCCTATATTTTTTACCAATTTTTTTACAAAACTTCTTAACATTTAATGAATTACACTTATTTTTTGAAAAGTGATTAGAAAGTATGTTTAAACTTTATTTTTTATTGGTATTTAAGCACTGTCACTTTATTATAACAACAATTAATTAATGGTTAATTGACTGAATTTGTATAAAAGGAGCTAAGTAACTGATGTTTAACTGTTCTGATGGAGTTTGAATACGAAAGTGCTCGACCTAATGTTTTTGACTGTACTACACTGCTTGGATTTCTACATCGAATAAATTGTTGCTTTGGGTTTTAGAATATCGGCGCCAGAGTGGTTGGTTGCTTTTGTTTAATGCATTTATGTGGAACTGAAACCAGTGCAGAAGGAGTCAGTCCTGCTGCAAGACGTTTTGTCAACACTGATGTAAGTTACTGTTTTGCAATCTGTATGTATAGTATTTAGTATCCTAGCAGCTAAAGGTTCAATATTGTATATGTTAGATTCATTTAGATTATTTACCTACTATTACTAGATTTTTCCTTTTAAATAAATTCTGTCTATGGAAATGATTATTCTTGTCCATTAATTATACAAAGGCATTTGCCTCTGTATATTTAATTTGTAACAGCACTAACATTTTTTTTTACTTTTAAGATCTTACTGATGGTATTATATGTACTAGTTATGTGAGGAGTGGGTCTTACTTAGCAATTTAGGTTCTCAAGCTGCTGGCATCTGCTTCTAATTTGGCAGGCTGATATCCATATCTGGAGTGATGACAGTAGTACCTTGCCAAGATGAAAGCTGTGGGGAATTGAGGAATTCTATCAGGTTACACTGGTAATTGTGTTTGTGTGTATGTGAAAGTAATATTTTTAAAAGCACTTACAGATGTTAAGAGGTACTGAAGACATTGATGTGCACAGACAGAGCAGTGAGAAAGGGGCTTAGGGTCCTAGGCCAAAAACTTAGCTCATTAAGTGATCAATGTGGGGTCTATATCACATGAGAAAATGCTAAAAATAGCTAATGCTGATATATCAAACTTCAAATTCTGAAAGATGAAAACAGCGAAGGAATGAATCAGTGAATTTTTTTCCCTTGGAAAAAATTTGCTGATCCAAAAAAAAAAAAAAAAAAAAAAAAAGGAGTATACAGTCAAAATTAAGTGGTGGGGGCTGTACCCTCCACACCCACCCAATTTAAATATACCAACTCTGAGATTGCAGTGTTGAAAACAGCAGAGTCTGGAGAACTGCCCAGCAATTTATTTCCCTGGGAAAAAATTTGCTGACCCGTTCCTTCGCTGTTTTCAGCTTTTGGACTTTGAAGTTTGATATATCAGCGTTCGCTATTTTTAGCTTTCAGTGATGTGATATAGACCCATCAATGTGTATTGTGGCAGGTTGTGGATGTTAGAAGCCCATACCTAAGGCAGCAGTGGATATTCTCTGTATGCTGTTGAGGCCAAGCTGCCTTTGATTAAATAGTGAATCAGATTTATGTGCACGGTTTCTTTAGTTTAATCTGTTAGACAACAGTGGCATGACTCTTGAGACCATCACTCTTGTGGCTATCGAGCCTATTTTGGACAGTGGAGCAGGTTCAAGGACTGCCACCCCTGTTCCTCACATATCTACTATGTCATTTGGTCAACAACAATGAGATTCATTAGAGGTCCGAATGAAGAGATGATAAATCTGCAAGCAAAGGAGAGTAGTATTGCCAGAATTTAATTCATCCTCAAGTCTTGGTGAGTACCTATATGAGGTGGACCCTATTTTTCAAAACATCTCACCAAGATGACACTGATAAACTGTACTTTATATAGCATATATCATGGACAGAAGTAGGTTAAAAAATAAAAAAGATAGACGGATGCACAAAACCCAGGATAAAAAAGTGCCCAATCCTGGTAGGCACACTGGTGCCAGGACTGGAAAAAATGACAGTGTAGAACCCTCATGCCATGGAAACATTTCTACAATGGGGCTAGGCCAGGCCCAGGGGGAGGTTATCCCCCATGCTGTAGAAGGAAGTAGCAGTTCAGAAAAATCACAAAAACTGATAGGCCAAAAAAGAGCCATAAAGATGACAGAGTGGACTACTGAGTCTAAGAAAGAAATGATATATTGTTACTACTGTGCAAGAAGCCCAGGATTTCCAGACACAAGATATACAAAAAGATTAAGAGAGATTAGAGGAAAAAAATACTTCCACAAGAAAAACTTTCAGAAGCTTCAAATAAAAATTTGTGTTCACTAACACAATAGATTTATGAAAAATATTGGATACACCAAGAAACCGTGAGCCGTTTGGAAAAAGAAGTGACTCAGGAAGTGTGAAAATATAAAGAACAAAATCTAGAAACTTGTGAAAGGTATAAAAAAGAAATATGGACATGGGAAAGAAAGAGAAATCTGATATGGTGTAATACTTATGCAAAGGAGAAAGCCAAACTAATCAACACAAAAAAGGCAGTCCCAAAGATATTTGAAGAGAAATACAGGCAAAGGCATCCAGATATGAAAAATTTCACAATAAAAAAATAAGATCACAAAGAGGGAACATAGAACAGAAGATCAGTAAAGTAAAAGTAAAAAAAATAGAAGCTGAAGTTATGGAATACCTGCGAAGTGAAGGACTTTGTGTAGAAAGTCTAACACAGATTACATCACAGCGTGACAGAACAACAATTCTCCAAAGTAAGGAGTGACATGAGGAGCAGGAGACATCTGAAGAAGAAATATGGACACAGGAAAGAAAAAGAGATCCAATATGGTGCAATATTTATGCAAAGGAAAAAGCAAAACTAATTGATACAAAAAAAGCAGCACCAAAGATATTTGAAGAGAAATACAGGCAAAGGCATCTGGACATGAAACATTTTACAATACAAAAAATGAGAAAACAAAGAGGAAAAGTAGAAAAGAAGGTTATTAATGGAGAAATTAAAGAAATAGAAACTGACATTATAGATTAGCTGCGAAGTGAAGGATTCAGTGTAGAAAATCTAACTCAGATAACATCACAGCAGGATACAGCAATGGATCCCCAAGTTAAGGAGAAACTAGTGGAGCAGGAAACATCTGATCAGTTTCCATATAAAGATACTTTGGAGCCTTCCACAGGAAACCATTACAAACATTCAGTTGGAGTTGCACAACAAGGAAAGGAACAGGAAAATGTGGCAACTCTGACGCAGTCAGTGTTATGGAGTGATAGGCCAGTAGGTCCACACATGAAAGAGCAACGGATGATATAGGATGAAACCGAAGAGAATGTGACACAGAAAGATGCTCTGGAACTTTCTATAGAATGTCTGCAGGAAATGGAGAATAAAGAATGTGCCCTCAGTTTAGAAGAAAACCATCTAAGAGAAGAATTGCTTGATTTCATAGAGATGGACAGATATATTAAGATCAATGAAAGAAATAGACTACAGAAAGCCAATAAAACCCAAAAAGTAAGAAGTTTGATAAAGCAAATGAACAGAGTAATTAGGCCTGTTCATAGAGATTCATGCACTATAACAGAAGTAAATAGGAAATATTACCATGAAGCTAAAAGTCTTACCACAAAAACACAGGATAGTAAAAGAAAGGAAGGGGAAAAATTGAATGCCATCATGGAAGCATCGAATGGAGAAAACTATAAAGCAATTAAGACAAGAAGTGTCACCGTTAGAAGAGTATAGGAGAGGGAACAGATCAAAGAAAGACTTGATAAAAGCAATGTGCAGTATCAGAACAGATCAGGATCTGTCGTGTACTATTACCAATAGTAAACTAAAAATATCAGCACTGGCAGAAAAACGTAGAAGATATGCAGATAAATATAAAGTACAAAATAAGCAATTTATTGATGATCCAAAAAAGTTTTACAGAGAACTGGGAAACAAGGCAAAAGGAATTGAAACACCACCAATAAAGAAAAAAATAGATACATTTTGGAGAAATATCTGTGAAGGTCCTGTGGAACATAGCAAAGATGTTAAATTAACAGAAGAAGTAAAAGAAATAATAATAAGTTCATATATACAGGATATGAAATGGGATGAAGTAACGACCAGAGAGATTGAAACAAAGTTAAGAAAAGCTCCTAATTGGAAAACCCCAGGCCCAGATGCAGTACTTAATTTCTGGCTTAAAGTATTAACATCTTTACATGAAGATTTAGCCATGAGTAAGAACTATTTGCATGCACACATCAAACAGACACCAGCCTGGTTAATAACAGGTAAAACAATACTCTTACATAAAACCAAACCTACAAGCTATCCTAAAAACTATAGACCAATAATCTGCCTTCTGACGACGTACAAACTGTGATGTCCACAACTGCTACCAGTATGTGATGGCTACATATATGTGTCATCCCCATGCTGGGCCAGTAATCAAGGAGCCTGAATCCTCACCACTGACACTGGAGAAGGACATGCATTTGGAATACAAATGGATACACACAGTATTTCCAGATGCAGACCTCTCTGCATCAAGTACAATTTCCCTTAAGAGCACACAGGGAACACACTCAGCCCCAGAGTCTGGAGGTATCTATATCTGTTGCCTTCCAGGTCCCCAATAAGACTCCCCACTGATACAGTTGTAGGTTTAGGTCCTCACCCGCGTGTCCAAACCAAGTCCTCCAGCACCCTCTCTGTAAACCCAGTGCTTTGTGCCCCTGTCCCAAGTAGCTGAAACACATACTCTAACAGATTTCATTTGCACACACATACGCACACACACACACACACACACACACACACACACACACACACACACACACACACACACACACACACTCACTCACACACACACACACACACACACACACACACACACACACACACACACACACACACACACACACACACACACACACACACACTCCTGTGAAAGGTTGGCATAGATTACCCACTTTACCAACTTTGCCCAGACTATAAGGTAGATTCACTGCCACCAGTCAGTGCTATAAGGCTGTTACAAAGGATGTTCAATTATACTGTGTAATATTAATACTAATAGAAATGGTAGTAGTTCACCAAGATGGCTAGGCTTTCTGGAGTGACCCACACTGTGTCACCAAATAAGTATAAGCACTCTCCAAGGTTAGATATTTTCTACAAGGACCAGTCACAATAAAAGTTGTAAATATATTTAATAATAGATAATAAAAGCACATTAAGATACTGAATATATATTCACAGTAAACCGCAGAGTTCAAATCAAAGGAAATATTGAAAAGAACATTGATGGACAGACTCAGGCAAATAAAGAAAAACAATATCTAAACTAAGCTTCACTATATTCCTGACTGAATCTAAGAGAATTACTGTTCCCTAGTTAAGTTACTTACTACCACAAGCCAAGATGCTGTGGGTGAGGGTCTTTCTAGTCAGGCTTTCCAAACAGAATACTCTGAAATTTCTCTTTGTAATATCTAAAGCATTATTTCCAAAAGGGCTGGCAGAATGACCTCATCTGATCACCTGACTGTAGGTTCTCGCAGTATTCCCCTTTGAAGCTGAGACAGGAAGTTAACACAAATGGCCACAATGCACATCCAAATGTTTGTGGCAGTGCCTGGGGCCTCCCCTCTTTTCACTGAGCTAATGGACAAAGGCTCTGTCCCAGACCCAGCATCTCCAGTCCTATTCAAGACTTTGGGATGCCTTTTAATGATTTAACAGCTCATTTACATTTCCCTTATTTTTCTTAAAGTTAACCTCTGCTGTGCCAGTATCCTCTATTAAAACAAATACATTTAATTCAGCTGCAATAACACATGTACATTTCTCTTCATTTCAGCAGGGTGCACTGGTGATACATTTCAACACAAGCAAAGCTCACAAATACATTTTCAGCACAAGCATCTGTACAAAATCAGTTTGATATACAAATGACATACAGTTCTAACACACTGATAACACAAGCATCTTGTATAAATCAGTTTGATATTCAAAGGGCATATCATTCTTTACAAAACTCCAGCTGGCTATGCTGACACTTGTCCATATGATCATATAAACTATACAATGGAATTGATGCCAACAGTCATTTATAGTCATTTAGAAGAAAACTCAATCATGGCAATAGAACAAAAGGGTAATAAAAGAAAGTCATATGGAACAAAGGATCATTTGTTATTAAATAAAGTCATAATGGAGAACTGTAAAAGGGGAAGAATTTAAGTATGGCATGGATAGACTACAAAAAGCATTTGACAATATCCCACATTCATGGATAAAAAATGCTTAAAATATATAAGATACACCCTATACTGCTCGATTACATTACAGTGACCATGAAACAATGGCAAACCACTTTGCAGCTGAGCCATGATAAAGGACAAATTATTATTCCAGGAATAAAAAGTCAAAGGGAGATATTCCAGGGTGACTCTCCATCTCTGCTGCTCTTTTGCCTTGTCCTTAACCCATTAAGCTGTCTAACAGATTAGGTCATGGCTGCAATTTGGCTCCCAAAAAGAAGACTTCTCATCTTCTTTTTGTAAATGATTTAAAATTGTATAGTTCATCAGATGAGGAGCACAGCTGCAAGTGGTCAAAACTTTTTTAGATGATATAAGAATGTCATTTGGTCTTGATAAATGTGCAAAAGCAACCTTTAAAGCAGGAAAATTGCATCACCAAGAAGACATCAGTTTGGGTCAGGAATGTGATATAAAAGAAGTTGAGTAATAAGAGAGTGTATTAATATTTGGGACTTGGTGAAGGATCAACAATAAAACATGAACAAATGTGAATAAACCTTAGTAAGGAATATTTTAGAAGACTTAATACTGAAAACAACGCTGATATCTAGGAACAAAGTTCAAGCTACAGACCAATATGCTCTTCCTATCCTAACGTGTATAGTGGCTGACTGGACCCAGAAGGTGTTGGATAGGTCGGACAGGAAAACAAGAAGGATGCTTCATGCTCATCAAATGATTTATAAAAATCACTGCATACCAAGACTATTTGTTCTGAAGGAGGTATGAACCTCTTTAAAATTGATTATATGTATAGACTGGCAATCATGGGACTATATACATATCTGCTGACCTCACAAGACCCAAACATACTGAAAAAAGTTTGAAACATGAGGAGAATAAGTCTAAGATGACTCCCCTGCTTAGTTTACCAGAAGCATATTGGTGTCAAGCTGGAATGGAAATCAAACCAGAAGTAGATAAAAATCAGACAGCAACTGAATACGCCAAAAAACAAAAGAAAGACTATAAGGTGAAGGATCAGATAAGAAGGCAAGAAATGTGAAAAATGCATAAATATAGTTGCAAGTATAGAAAACTCTTGGAACAAGCTCATGTTGATCAGGATCTAAGACAGGAATGGTTAAGGTCTAGGTGAATTTAAACCAAAAGGCAAAAGGTTAATATTGGCGACTCAAGATAGTGAACTATGTAAATGTTGGTTTACAAAGTCCATTGAACATGTGGGAGAAACAGACAAATTTAGGTTTTGTAAAACAGAATTTGAAACAGTCACACATCTTGTTGCTGGTTTTTGATATACTAATGGCAGAAGGACTGTATACTGAAAGGCATAATAATGTGGCAAGACTGTTGCACTGGGGATTGTGCAAAATTATAATATTGAAGTAATTGAAAAACACTGGAAACATGAGCCACAAAGCATTATGGAAAATTATAAAGTTTATATCACATGGGATAACCCATTACCAGCAGTTCATAAAATAGATGCAAGAAAACCAGATATAGTAGTCCATGAAAGAAGGCAAAAATAGGATTGATCATTGAAACTGCTACACCCAGTGACTACAGTGTTTTATGTACAGAGGGACACAAAGTCATAAAATACCAGGATATGCAGGCAGAAATTATGGCAATGTGAAAGAAGGATACCCAGACAGTTCTAGTAGTAGTATGAGCAACGGGTCTTATAAAAAGAATTTATAATCATATTTAGATATGCTACTGATACATGTAACTCCGTATTACAGAAGGAGTCATTATTGGGGACATTGCGGGTACTGCAAAGAGAACTTCTGGCTAACATCAAAGACTGAAACAATACTAATTTCATGAACTTTAATCATAGTTTGACTTAGGAATGGGGTCCATTCCCATCATGGTATTAGAAACCAAAAAGACTTGGAGAAAAAGAAAAAGAAAAAGGATTCAGCCCTCGTCAGTGCCATTCTGGTCACCATAAGCACTCATTTGTGACCAGTGCTTGCTATTTGTAATCCTCCATCCATAGGCCATAGGCATGGACATATCATTCCTTTGTGGAATAACAATAAAGGTAATCACTACTTCTTGGGGGGTGAGAAACAGAGCTCAAAGATTTGGGGGGACATATCTCAGAAGCCTCAGGGAACATATCTAAAAAGACCAATGAAGTGTCTACTCGGAGCATAGAGACAACGACACTGCTTTACAAACTTGGGCCAATGACTTTCCTTGTTTTACTCTTTCCTGTGCTGGGGATGTATGCAGATGCTGGGACCACATGGCCTTATTGCCATGACAGCCCTTCTCATACAATCACATGGGCCCATAGAATCGCAGCCTGTTACTATGTGAACCATTCAATAAAACAGCTCACATTGTCGTCTAGGAGAGGACAGCACTATTATGGAGTTTGTCTTCTTCATTCTGGACTGACTTAAATAATTTCTAGCTCACCTCTAAGCCTGGAACCAATGAAGCATAGCAGATGTCTTTCCATGTTTTTTTAAGGTGACACTTTAACATCAGTGAAGCTTGCCTGTCACACTAAATTAATTGTTCCTTGCAATAGTCAGCACAACTGTTCAAAAACAGCTTCATGTCTGGTGGGCTGAATACGGCAGCAAATACTATATTTACCCCCTGTACTAGCCTTGATCACCTAGCCCCACTCCTCCATATTCAGCTAATCCATTTGCTGTTCTGTTGTGCCTACCTTTACACCCCACATTGCACCTCCCCCTCAGCAGGAATTCTTCTTACCGCACCTTCAGTATCCTCAACTTAGAAGGTGATTGTCAAGTGCGTGTGCTTGCAATACTGAACTAAAGGACTGCAGAGTTTGCTCATCCATCTGCATTTCCCTTCTCTTCCTCTGTCTATGGTCCTGTACATTTCTTGGCAAGCTCCTCTGCCAGAGTTCCCATATCCATAGCCGGTCTCCCAATGAATTAGCAAGTGGCACTGAAACTAGTTTAGAGCACTACCTTCCTCCCAGATGGATGAGCTGGTATCATTCACTCATCCTCATTTTTCTCTAGCTGGTTCCTAAAGATAATAGGCCTGTTACTGAAATCCAGATTGACTAGGTTATGCTCAGTATTCCAGTCCCCTGTGCTACAGTGCCAAATCATCAAAAATACTATTTGTCAAGCCGTTAACTGTTACATTTTGCTTTCAACTGTGGCAGTTTGCATAAGGGAAACTACATATGTTTCTAATTTGTACCATCTTGGGTTCACAGAGACTAGCACAGAGAATTTGTAGTGGAAAGTGTCCTTTATTCCAGCTGAAAATGAGGATATTTGGGAATGTCAGGGAGAACTTGGGAAGTTAGTAAGTGGTTTGGAATTTTGTGTTTATGTATTTATTTACTTGTTTAACTGAGTGAGTGGAATGGTTTAAGTTCTTTTTTATCTACAGCCCAGGCCTTAGGCATAACGCAGCACTCAACGTAAACTATAGAAAGTATTTAATTTGGACAGTGACATGTACAAAAGATACTAATATTCTACATTGTAATTTACAGGGTTTTGGAATATTACTGATGTGAAAGTAACCAATAAGCAATAAGAAAACAACAAGCCTATAAGTAAGTAGCACAGATTCTTAGGTATCCATAAAATCAATAATAGTGGCTTGGTGTTAAAAAATATAATGTAAAACAGCTAGGGATGCAGAAATTAAAGAACAAATACTTTCTAGGTGTTTTAACGATCATCTGAGAAGTAGTAGCAAGTGAAGTAAGAAGGCCATGAAAGGGCCGTTTCCAGGACTCCACATAGATCCCAACAGCTGCAGCACAGCAAGCCATTTATGGCTGGGCTATACTGCTTGATTAAGAATCAGAAGGAAAGGAAGGCCCCTACCCTCAGCCTAGAGGTGAGGAGCAGAGTGCCACACTGGCATCTGGCCTTAAGTAAGATGCCCAGTTACTAGCAGCAAGCCAGAGTAGAGCCGCTCAGGTGTTGTAGAAGCAACGCTTCGGAAAGGAGGCTAAGGGAGCTGAGTATGTACTCCACACAGGAAAAAAGAGTGGAGGGAGAGGGTCTGTCTCAGTGCCTTCTTACCTCTAAAGTATATCAATAAAGAGATTACTTAAGGACTTCTTAATCTATAATAGAACTAATCTGTTTTAATAGCAAAGCTGAAATGAAGGAGGAGGAATCAGAATCTGAAGAGGGAAAAGATTTTTTTTTTTCATTGAGACGGTGGTAAACACTTGAAGGGATTAGACAAAAGAGGTGACTTCCCCGAATATACTGGCTTCCTTTAAAAAGTAGCACCCCCTATATGACTCCATTGCATCTGCTTGGCATGCTAGTAACTCACAAAAAGTAGCACCCCTATATGACTCCATTGCATATGCTTAGCATGCTGGTATCTCTCATGTCACATCTGAATCTTGGTGTTAGGAGCACCTGTGAAGAAGAAACACGTACATTCACTCTGTGCATCCTTCCAGGTTGTCTGTGAAAGGTCCTCATGTAGCTGTGAATAACGTGAGTGCCATTTTAAGCAGTTTATATGCTGTTGAATCTCCCCACTTTATGTTGTTTCCATAACAACAAAGCTGATCAGTAGAACAGAGATGATGAGAAATTAAAAAAAAAGGCAAGCCAAGCAGTCGGGAGCCAATGAATCACTGTCACTATAAATCAAACTAATTTTCATGCAATAAGTACTAATGCATCAAGGGACAAATCCTTTCAACTACAAATGCAGTACTCTTTAACAGCAGAAATCTTTACAGTAAGTCAGTGTGTATTTGTGAGAATTTAGCATTTATAAGATGATGAAGTTGGTTAAGGATAATACTATATTTCATAGGAAGTTTGAAGTCTCATTTGCCCCGTGTTAGAGTCTTTCCATCGGTATATATCCCATATTGTGTAATCTTTTATCAGGGGGTAGTTTGTACTGTGTCTCTGTGACCCCAATGAACAGCCTGATGCGGGGAGGGGCAGAAGAGTCAAAAATAAAGGGAGAGAACAGGACAAAATGTCTGTTAAATCTGTATTTTGAAGGAACAGGCAAGCCAGGAGTAAAAAGGACTGCGAGGAACAATGAATGGGGAGGGGGGGCCTCATTTAACAAACCTCACTGAACTAAACTCAGCAAACCTTTGAAACCAAAAACAGTTACTGCTCAGGTCATATGGTGTCTATTTGTTTAGATCCTCGGAGTGCATTCTGTCAGCAATGTTGATAACGCAGGCTGTTTTACTTCCTTTAAATTGCTGCACTGTCATTTTTTTACCACCATATGATCATCAACAGAAAAAAAGGAATGAATAAATAAATAAACAAGTAAGAAAATAAAAGACAGAGAGACAGATAAAGCAAATTCTGATAGACAAATATAGACCTGGGAAATATGTTACATAGATTAAGTAATTAACTATCATTGTTGTATGTTTAAGAACTTATTTTTGTATTCTGTAACAAGGCAGTAGCTGAAAGTGGAATCTCATAGGCATAGGCCCTGTCTACAATATAAATAAAACTATATATATATATATATATATATATATATATATATATATGTATATATATATATATATATATATATATATATATATATATATATATATATATATATATATATATATATATATATATATATATACTATATATAAACAATATACATAACTCTGCTGGTGAAGCACTATTCTCTTGCAGCATAGCCAAATTATGGAACTCCCTCCCACCCACAATTACCTCCATACCATCATGCACCCACTTCAAAACTTTACTAAAAGCACACCTAAAAACATGCTGGCTATGCCCTTGCAACTCCCACTCTAATATCACCCACCCCATCCAACCACTACCTTTCTTTCCACCCCACTAACTACCTTGATTATAGCAAGCTCAGATGCTAATCAGCCTAGTACTTATTATACAGCAGGAACTTCTTATTGTAACATTTGTTAATGTCTGTTATGTACTTCACAGATAAAGATTCTAGTTGTCTACTGATGTACTATGTTCTTCATCTGTAAATATGTTGTAAGTAATTGCTATGTTAAATTGTTAATCACTATGTAATCCAATGTAACTACTGTCTGTTTATCTTAACTGTGGAGCTTTTCTCCCCTGGACTCCGCTGAAAATGGACCTAAGTCCAGTCGGACAGTCCCGGTCAACAAATGTAAATAATAATAATAATAATAATAATAATAATAATAATAATAATAATAATAATAATAATAAATAAAACAAACTAAAATTAAAGGTTTCTAGTATTCCTCACAAGTGCTGTCATTCTAAATAAAACCACCAGATGGAAGCATTGCCTAGCAGACACAAGCACAAGCAGTAGGTGAAACATAAGCGGGGTCAAATTTTTGTTTGTGAATAATTAAACACTGCATGCTAATACTCACAGCTATGTACTAAGTTTTAACAAGCTGATTAATTAACAAGATTTTAAGCTGTAAACAAGAATTATTTGTGAAAATTTTCCTAAGATCGTACAAAACTGGAATAATATGATCCTTTTCCTGGAAAACGTTATCAGATTCAGTTTGCATTTATTAGAGTGTGTGTGTGTGTGTGTGTGTGTGTGTGTGTGTGTGTGTGTGTGTGTGTGTGAGACAGGAGCAGACAGCGATAGAGCTGCATGGGGGAGGGACTGTTTTGCTGGAATTACAAATGCAATGTTTTTCAGTAGCAGCTCATTTCATAATATTCAGCTTGTTGCAGAAATATTCAGCTTTGCTAGAGATTCTAACAGCTTGAAATATAATCTTTTTAACTGCCAATTAAATGCAGAAAAGAGATTAAGGTAGAAGTAGCATAGCGTCTATCCCCATGCCAGATAAAATGTAAAGGAAGTATTTTTTCAAAATTATCCATTGTGCAATTGGTGCTGGTAAATGACAATAGGCTTACTACAATAAAGCCTGAATTCCCCTTTCTAGCCATGCTTCACAACATTATTTATTAATCCTGGTGAAAGGTGAGGGACTGAAAGTGTTGCAGGTTAAAGCTCTCTTTCTGTTTGCAGGGACACCTGCTTTGTATGGCAGTGACAGTGTAGACCACTTACCCCTTAAGGTGACAGGCATAGTGCTGATGACAGACGAGGCACTGACAACCTGTTGTTTATGTAGAGGAGAAAGGCAGTGTGAGGCAACGTATGGAGATGAAAGGCTCTTTCACCAAATGCATGGATACTGCAGCTTATCTACACAATACTATGAATGTGGATATGTGTGCACATATCTGTGGGCACGAGTATGTAACATTCAGAAATCAGGCAAATGGCAACATACATATTCCCTCTTGAACCACATTTATTTTTTCTTATACTTTATATAGTAATGATTCGGGTAAAGAAAGAACAGTTACAATCTAGCTTTCTCCATGGTTAGCTTATTTTGTACAGGTGTAGACACATGATATCTGGACCCATATTTAAGTTCATGTATTCAGGTAGATTCAGTATGAGCGGATTGTGTTTAGGCTTTTTTGTCACACTGTATAGTCTTTTTCCCATACCGCTCAACTGTCCAGATTTTCACAGAATGTCTAGATTTTTGCCTCATATTTATGGTCTTATCCTCATAATGGCAAACCACTGAAGACTGAAGTCACTAAATAATAATAAAAATGACAAACATTTGAATTTTAGGTCTCAACCTCTTAGTGCAAGAAATCTGGACAAAGTCTGACTTAATGGGGGGCAATGGCCCAAAAAATAGGGATACATTTTAAATATTGCTCTTTTAAACTTAGAAAAGTGCTAGAATAACAGGGCTTATGTTAAGATGCATTTTCTGAAGGATTTGAAGTCTGAAACACAAATGTATGTAATTATTTACTGACTTCATTCCTGAGACCATCCTAGTGATATGGCATAAAACCACAAATTGTATGATGAACAGACCAAAATATGAGGCAAAAATTTGGACATTCTGCAAAAATCTGGACAGTAGAGAGATATATATCCTACAGAAAATACATAATAATACAAAACCTGTTATTCTAACAACTAAGTTTATAGGAGCAATATTTAAAACCTGTCCCTATTTTTGGGCCTTTGACCTCCCATTATTATTGCCTTTGTCCAGGTTTCTGAGACATTGAGAGGTATGTTTTTCCCCATAGATTCTTTCTCAAAATGAGGGTGAAGGACACCTCTTCAGTTATCAATGTGTACTGTACTTTCAAACAATATATTTACAGAACATCATTTATATTTCATGCTCATCAGCTAAGCTGAAGCCCTAGTTTGCAGTTGACTGCATGGCACAGATATAGGCAAATATTGATGTATACTGAAAATCCAAGGATTATCTGAACTGCAGAGATTCAGAAACTATAGGTGAGAGAAGATGCTTCCAGTGTCTTTTTGGAAGGAAGGAAATAAGGGTTTCATTAGAGTGGGCATACATTCACCTTACTGAACCCATATACAGCACAGGCAGATCTATGAGTTACCTCTGATAATGGACTCAGGCAGAGATGTGGAAGCAGTGTCTAGAAGTACTTTTTTGCTGTTAACTGATGAATGTCCAAGACAGAGTGCTGGTTTTGGGAAATGGAGAGCTTTCTTTAGTTAGCATAATGTGCATCCACTCAACTGCTGATTTAATTATAGCACTATGAGGTTTGCTTTCAAATTTACACTTAACCTGGTTAGATTCCCTGATATTCTCAATCGCGTTACAACTATTTATAGGTGCATACATTGTTAAATCACTGCACTAAATCTATACAAATGCACTGGATTACTCACTATATGGAGACTAATACCTGTAGACCTGTCATTGTGCTGGATACGAAAGAACACTCTTCTTGGCCATTTGCTACGCTGTTTGAAAGAAGTGTCATTGTGATGCTCCACTTCTGCACAAGTAATCAAGGAGCCTGAATCCTCACCACTGACACCAATGAGGGACGTTCACTTGGAACAAAAATAGATACACATAGTATTTCCAGATGTAGCTCGCTGCATCAAACACAATCTCCCTTAAGAGCATACAGGGAACATTCTCAGTCCAGGAGCTGAGTTTCCCTATTTTTCTCTCTCCAGACCCTGAATAGAGTCCTCAGCCAAGTGTCCAAGCCAAGTCCTCCAACACCCTGTCTATGAAACCAGTTCACACACACACACACACACACACACACACACACACACACACACACACACACACACACACACACACCTGCTAAAGGCTGGCACAGAGCTGCTAGCTGTGCACTTCTGCCCAGACTATAAGGTAGTTACTGCCACCAGACACTCCAAAGCTAGCTACTCTAAGGCTCTTACAAGGGTACCCAATTATATTGAGTGAAATTAGTACTAATGCAAATGGTAATGTTGACCAAACAGCAAGGCTTTCAGGAGTGGCCACAGTATCACCAAATAAATATAAGTACTCTTAAAGGTTAAAATATTCTCTAAAAGACCAACCACAATGAAAATTTTAAATATATTTAATAATAATAAAAGAACATGAAAATACCAAATATCTATTTACAATAAACACCAGAGTGTCAATCACAGGAAATACTAAAAATAAAACAGATAGATAGAATCACACAGATACAGAAAAACAGTACTTAACTCATTTCACTATATTTTCCTGACTGATCTAAAGAATTACTTTTCCCTGGTTACTTACTAAAGCTAGGCAAGATGAAGCTGGTGAGAGATCCTTCTTTGTCAGGTTACAAAAACAGACTGCTCTGAGACTTCAGTTTCATCTAGTATTAGAACATCATTTTTATGCTGGGTTACAGAATGACGTCACATACATCTGGTCATCTGACTTCTGGCTCTCATACTAGCCCCTTTACTAGAAACTGAACCAGAATTCCACACATGTGTTACCATACACACAGCTAGAGCTTTTCTAATAGCTGTTATAGCTTCTTTAAATCATAAAACAATTTCAATCTTCCACCCTTCCAGAGTAGCAATTATTTCACCCCCAAGCACAATACAGAAGGCTTCCTAGTACAGACTTTTTGTCTCTGGCTGCATTGAGACCTGTGAGATACAATCGTTATGGCTTATACCAGGTAATTTAATTTCAAACTATTTTTCAAAGTTAGCTGGACTGAGATTAACCTCTTCTCTTCCAGTATCCTCTGTTATAATGTATTCATTTTAATAGTTACCATACAGTCTGACATAGAGGTATACTTCTTTTTCTGTCCATCAGGACCCACTGTTGGTACTTTTTTAATACAAGCAACTTTACAAATACATTTTCAACACAAGCACCTGTACAAATCAGTTTGATATACAATTGACATATAATTCTTTACAAAACTCCAGCTGTCTATGCTGGCTTATGTTATTCACTGCCCTACTTCTCCTGACATAGCTGGCAATACCTCACATTGTCACAGTTATATTTTGCAATCAATGTCATTTGTAAGATATGGTGGGGAAAACATCTGAAGGAGTAACATGCTAGCAAGTAAGCAGAAGAACAGCTGAATATCTAATAGAGCAGGTCTCAGTGGACTCATAACTTGGTACACAGCAAACTGAATCTGTCACTCTGCCTGTAACTGTTCTTTCCTTCTAGCTCTACCAGCTATGTCTAGTCTTGCCTTCTCCAGTCTCTTCAGCATCACATACAATCCATGTTAAGCACCATCTTCCAGCCCAATGCAGCAGAAGTCAGGCAAGTAAATATCATGTTGACTGTGTGTGTGTGTGTGTGTGTGTGTGTGTGTGTGTGTGTGTGTGTGTGTGTGTGTGTGTGTGTGTGTGTGTGTGTGCATGCGCGTGTGTGTCAAGTCGGCCTACCTGGTTAACAAATAGGTATTTTTTTATGAATGTTGGGGTTGTTATAATGATTAAGGTGTTTACTTCACATATACAAGTTACAAAGTTTTATTCTTACCCTTGATCATCACACAGTAAAACTTCACATAAAATCAAAACCTTTTAAAAAGGAACATTGGAGCAACATCAGATGTAGAAAAATTACCAATGTCTTATTTGAGTTAGGCGTTGACATAACAGTTAAGGTGTTTACCTCACAGACACAAGGTACAGAGTTTGAGTCTCCCCTTAGGCTGTATGGGTAGGCTTACCCCCCCCCCCGTAGTCATTATCATTACTATAGTAATCACATATGAAAATAAGTAGTAACAAAAGCTTGGAGTATTATACAATTCTTGGGATTAGTGTTTGGAATATGGTTAAGGTGTTTATCTCACAGACGTAAGAAACAGTGCTTAATCCTCACCTTTGATGAAAACTGACTAAGCTTAAAATGGCCCACAAGGACATCTAACGTAGTACTTACCTAAGAAACTATATGCTGCCCATCCTACTAAATTCAATTTATACACAACACTGCTGTCTCTAATTGTGCCAGTTGCAGGACACATCATCCTACCAATCCTACTGCACAGCCTGTCTAGGGCAAATCACCCTACCAATCCCAGTGCACAGCCTATCTAGGGCAAATCACCCTGCCAATTCCAGTGCACAGTCTATCTAAGGGAGAACACCCTGCAAATCCTGTGCACAGCCTACAGAGGTCACATCATCCGATAAGCCAACTGCAGAACCTGTGTTTCTTGACATGTTTCTGTCAAGGATGGTTCAGAGTCTGTGCTGGTCAGTGTTTCATCCTATAAAGCCTCATACAGAGCCCAAACATTTCAGTGTCAGCCTGTCTAGTGACCAGAGAATTCAACAGTTGTCCAAACTGGAAGACTATTACAGCTCAGTCAGCCTTTCTTTTGGCATATGACAGGATGGGCATTTTTTCTTAGTTTATGCATTTGTTGACAGTTAAGTGAAGTGGACTCTTTTTTTTAAGTCATTATTTATTTTATTTATTTTTATTTATTTTACATTTGTTAACCGGGATGGTCCGACTAGATACATGTCCTTTTTCAGCGGAGGCCCGGGGAGAAAAGCTCCAACAGAGTTACATTGATAATTAGGTACAGTAAATGAGCTGAAAGAACTTAACAAAAACATAGGCTATTTACATACAAGTACAAGACTGCCATTACTATTTCTGAGATTACTACAAATGTAACATTAATAACATATTAGGAAGGACGGTAGGCAGTATAATGACATAGAGTTAGACAGGATATATATTTCTTTATCACAGTATACAAAGTACTTATCATCTTAGCTAGTTGTTTATGTTTTAGTTAATGGCACAGAGCTAGTCTGGGTTTGAGCAAGGACATAGCCAGTGTGACTTGAAGTGGAGTTTTAGACTATTTTTGAATTGACTTAGAGAAGTTGCAAGCGTGATGTTATTTGGGAGAGAGTTCCATATTTTACCAGTGGTGTTGGCAAATAGCGCGTCACCACCTAGGTTGAGAGATTTAGTTGTTTGGACAAGGAGTCTGTTTGCTGGGCAATTACCTAAGCATTACCTAAGCAATGAGTAATATACGTGGACAGTTTTGAATAATCCATTTACTGAAACAGTTTAGTAACCAATTACTTTGTATGCTTTTAGGAGGTGGGAGGAAATGAGAGTGCCCAGAAAACACCCATGCAGACACAGAAAAAACATATAAACTCTATACAGTGACCAGAGGTCAAGCTTGAACCTTTGATTCTGAGGCTGTGAGCAGAGATCTTAATCATTGGGCTACCGAACTGTGAATATGGTGTGGGGGGGGGGTGGAATTTCTGAAAACAAATTATGTAGCAGATGGTCAACAGTTCGGAATCACACAGCAAAGGTCACATCAATTTAACCTGACCCAGTTCTATGGCTGGGTCATTGCCAGGGAGACCTACGTGTATTTGCTCGACTAAGCACTAACTATAGAAAGATTCATATCCTCTTATCCTGGAATCACTGGCAGGCTGACAATGACTTACGTATATCAGCATTGTTGTAGTGCTGCAGGTGGTCTACCATGCATGAGATGAGTATCCTGACATTCTCAGCTACCCTGCGGCATGACAAACCTGATGTAAATGACTCAGTATTACAGTATGCAGTTCATGAGTATAGCATACCACTTTTATGTTTTGTTGTCTTGAATGTGTGATACTTGTGCAGTAAACGTGGTTTTCTTCCTAATGTTATTCTTGCACTGTAATTGACTGTACAACTATTATGATAGTGTAAGTCAAGGCTGAAATGGGTCACTTGGGTGTGTTTGCTTACCCAAGCAATAAACATTATTTATTTATTTGTTTAACATTTGTTTATTGAGAAAGTCTTACTGAACACATGTCCTTTTTCAGCGGAGGCCCGGGGAGAATAGTTCCACATTGAACATACAGTAATACACTTTAATAGTACTATATATTGGACAAAGACATTAACAGACTTTCTTAGACAAAGTTTGGACAGCAGCTATAGTTAAAGGCTAACAAATGGATTAATAAGAATAGATAACACATGATGGGTTTTAAGCAACTCAACAAGCAACAAAAGATTGTACAATAAGTAGAGAGGCAGTGTATCCTTATACAGTTCTATGTACATACATAGAGAGACCAATATTACATTATGTTTCTGGGTATCATTTGCAATGGAAATGAAACGTCTAGTCTAATATGATATCAGCATGTACGTAAATAAATAAATAAACAAGGGGGCATGGCAATAAATAAAGAAAATATATAAATAAGGAGAACATGGTAGCTGTAGTGTATCTGTACTTCAACAGATCTTTAATAACCAATCCTCACAAAGTGACTGACTAAAATCAATCAGTCAGTAATTTCAAAGTCAAAGTAAACTTTATTGTCCTTTAGAACTTCACTCGTGTAGCCTAAACAAAATTTTGTGCATCCACTCAGTTCTTTATATTACAAAGGAAAGTGAAACAACACATACAAGTAGAGGAGTAAACATAACCAATAAATACAATGCTACTCCCAATACACACAAGAAAGAGCAGAGACATTTACCAACACTGATATATGAAAAGAATACACTCCCCTAAGTTAAATTAACTGCCCTATTTAAAGTCAAACAAAACACACTACAGATTGAGATGCCTAAGTCATTTGTCTAATATTGCACTTGAGTGAGTTAAATAAGACTGAAGATGGATATAATAAATAAATATTGCACTTACTTGGAATATATGTAAGTATATATTGCACAAATAAATAAAAATTCTTATTATGTGTCCAGGCCCCTGGGACTAGTGCCCGAGTTCAGACGTCTAATCACTCTAGGGTAGAAACTGTTACTGAATCTTGTAGTCCTGCAGCAGATGGCATGATATCTGCTGCCTGATGCCAGATGCTTAAACAGTCCAGGCGCAGGATGTGTGTTGTCCTGTATTATTTTGGTGGCCCTTCGGATGCTTTTTGCAGAATAAAGACATTGTATCGATAGAAAACTGGAACCCATTAACTTTTCTGCAACCCTCACAACTCTTTGTAGCACCTTCCTTTCTGTAACTGTGCAGCTTCCAAACCACACTGTGAAGTTCCAGGTGAGGATACTCTCTACTGCGTCTCTGTAGAAAGTGGAGAGAATATGAGGATGACGCTTTGATTTTTTTCAGCCTTCTTAAAAACTGGAGGAGTTGGTGCACTTTCTTGGCCAGTTTGCTGGTGTTTCCTGACCAAAAGACATCCTCTGAAATGTGTACACCTAAGAATTTCATGCTCTTAACTCTCTTCACACTTTCACCATTGATCCTGAGCACTGGGTGGTTTGTTCTGCTTTTCCTGAAGTCGATGATAATCTCTTTGGTCTTGTAAATAAATAAATAAGTAAATGAATGAAAAAATAAAGCAATACATAAATGGTGGTAGGTGAGACCCAAAGTGATTGCATGTAGTGAGGCTTTGTATAGCGAGATAGATAGGTAGATAGATAGACAGATAGATAGATAGATAGATAGATAGATAGATAGATAGATAGATAGATAGATAGATAGAGGTGTACCTAACATGATCTAACCCATACAATATCAACAGTAAATGACTGACAGTAAAATGCATAAATTTAAAAATGCCAACACAAAATACTGACAAAACTGGAGTTATACTTGAGAAGGGTTTATTCCCCTTTCCATACTGGCATATATAATTAGCAGAAGGTTTGGGGGGTGCAGGGGGGCTTCCCCTAGCAAAAGCATTGAAAAATGTGGCACCATCTAACTACATAGAAAAAACATTAAAAAATCTGACAAAATTAAACCACATTTTGTTAATGTTTTACAGGAGGCAAGCCTCCTTTTACCCTGCATATGGGGAGGGTTGCACCCCCACACACCCTCCTATTTATATATACCAACTCCTAGGTTGCACAACAGTGAGGAAAGAGAATAAACCCTTCTCTTGTATAACTCAAACTTTGTCCGTATTTTGTGTTTAAATATTTTTTTTGGTTTAGATATTTGTACAGTCTATCTTTTTACTGTCAATCTTATGGTGATCATTTTAAGTACACCTATTGTGCATCCTCACTATACCTCATAAAGCAAAGTAGAATAGCATGGTTGCTCTCATCAGTTGATTCATGAAATTGAATTGCAAAAGATCTCTATTTCTTTATCTCCTCTACAATTTGCTCTTCAATATCATTGGCCATATCAACAATTCTTCTCTGAATGGTGTTGTCTGAAAGCAGTATAGCCTCAAGTTTTTGGGAGGATTGAGGACCCAAAATTTTTCGTGTGACATCTAAGACGCAAGGCTTTACTCATTTTTCATCAATGGTGAACTTTTTTTTATTTTTGACATTCAAAGAGCAACTATATAAGATGCTTGAAGCAGCAACTTGTCACTAGTCGTCATATTCTTCATTTGAATTTCCTGACTTTTCATCTGATTTTCTAATCTTTCAAAACAATCCAGTGACTTCTCAATAAGATCGCTATGCCTCGAATGCAAATGATGAGCAAATTTAGAAGGTTTCATAGCTTTGTTTGACAGAATTTCAGGATATACTACACACAAGGGCAGTGGTAATAGTTCACTGCCAGGGGCCACAGTAAAACCAAGCTTTAAGTACTCCTTATCATAATGCCTAACAAAGTTTCCTTTTCTTTTTTTGGTTTCTGTTGCACATTCTGAAGTATTAACAGTCTTCTTTTTCACTATTTCTTTTAAACTTGAAGCACTCATACTTGGCTTACTTTTGGTGTCATCAATACTTTTCTTCTGACTATTATTTTTGCTTTTAAAGAAGATTAAAATGTTTTGTTGTGGTTTTCTTTCCATTTTGTAGGGAGGGTGTAAAATTGTACAGCACAATGACAAAAGAAATAACTCACTTTCTGAAATACCAAAGTATTTGCAAAAATATGTACGTGTTTTCAACAGGCGAACTGACGCAATACTAGCAAAACAATGTACTGTCATAAAAAAAATGAACCTGCCCCCTCCATAGTTCCTTGGTGGACCGTGTGCATACCTACACACTGCCACCGATACTCATCATCTCGTGCTGGTGTTCAGAGCTGGGAAAACACTTTGGCTTTCTTTTTCTTTTGTAACTGTTAGTGCATGGTCAGGTATCACCAGTCATAATCCATTATTATGTGTTCTCGACATGGATGCTTTCTGGGTGAATCTCTTGGTATTCATGTCTCAGAACATCTAATCATGATGAACCCCCCCCCCCCTTTATTTTTTACAAATTCAGAGCAGTACAGTAAATTAGCAAATGTGACCAGACAAGGGGCTCCTGTTCTCACATAGTATCTTTAACATGCCCATAAGTAGTAACAGTGAAATCTTTCTCATGAAACATTATATTAATGGCCTCTGGCAGCTGTTAACCAGTTTTAGTTTGCTTATTTCATACTAGGTCTACAGTCACCCATAACATGGGCACGGCCGCTCGTAGAGCTGAGAATGGTATCACTGGACATTTGATCCCCTCAGGTTTGACCTCTGCTTACCTATACAGGTCTACAGTCAGACGGGTCTCCAGAGCACACACAATTTGCACTGCCATGCCACATTCCAAGTGGACAGTTCTTTCAGAGATCATGCTGGTGGCTGTTACATGTTGTTACTATTCCAGTTTCTGTATAACTGTCTTCAATAGCATGGCAACTTCATTCTCCTGCTACACAAAAGTCATGGCTTCAAGTGAGCCTCCTACCTGTGATACTGTCTATGTGGACAGTGCTGTCCACTCCAGTATGCCATATGATCCAGGCATATAAGTGGCAATAACTCTTTCGCAGACTGGCAGGAAATTTCTGCCAGAACAGACTCATTCCATGGACCGGCGGTTGAAAAACACTACCTTACACATACATATTCAAGTGTTATGCTCTTAGAATACAGCTCTCTGTGGAGCCCTCATCTGGTACTGTTCTCAATTTCAAAGATCATATTGGGAGAGGCACATTAAGTTCGCAGACAGCATACAACAGAATGCTACCAAAAACAACAAAAAATGAGAACAAGGTATATGAGGAAAGACTTAGAGCAAAGTGAATGTATATACTGGAGAAAAGAAAGTTGATATGATATGGATGATTGCATTATCAAGGGACAGTTTGGTTTCACAGAACTGAAAACAAAGGATGTGATGAGGACATGGGTGACAACAGGTTCCTATTAGAAGACCAAAGATGCATTCTTTCGAATGCCTCTTGGTCGAACATAAAAGACTGAAACGGCAAAATATCGAAGCGGCATGTAAGCAAATTCTTTCCCTAGGAAAGAATTTGCTTGCCCGCTTCGGTACTTTGCCATTTTCAGCACTATAGTGCAGTCTCGGAGTTGGTATATTTAAGTAGGGGGCACTTAATGTAACGTTATAAAGTGTTTTCTTTTCTTTTTTTTTTTTGTTGGAACAGCAATTTTTTTCCCTTGTAAAAAAAATCGCTGTTCTGACAGTTCGATATTGTAAGCTTTTGCTTACATAGGGACGATTAATCACTGTTCTTTTTTAAGCGTTCGGTGATGTAATATAGACCTGGTGACAATTTGACAAGAAATGTCTTAAGACAGAGATCATTGGATATTACCTCACTGGACGATGGTATCTCCAAGTCTGGGAATGCCCAACTGGACTCTTTCCTCATTTTAACTTCTTCCCAACCATTTGCCTCACTGCAAACAGTGGGTCAGTTATGCTGCATCCTGATCTAAATCTAAGCTGCTCATCTCCCATCTTACTTTCTACTGCTCTTCATATTCATGTATCAGTCTCCCTCTTCAGGACTTTCATGCAGTGTGACGGGAGTTTGATACCTCTATACTGCTCACAGCTGTGAATGTCCGCTTTGTTCTTGTACACTGACACTAGTATATTTATTCTCCAGTCATCTGTGAAATGTTTTTCTATCCATACTGCTATCAGTACCCTCAGTAGCCATTTCTCCTCTGTCTCACCCAATATCTATCATATCTGCTGTGACCTCATCTGAGCCTGCTGCTTTCCTTGACTTAATTTTCCTCAGTCCTGTTCTTACTTCTTCTAGGGTGGGCTCTTCCTCTTCTTTCATCACAGGCTGTGTCTGGGGCAGAACAGCTTTTGAGGGGTTTTCTTCAATCAGAATCCACTGGAAATATACTCCTTTCATCTGCCTTTGATGTCCTGTGGGCTGGCGAGGAGGTTGCTGCTGGCATCCTTTATGAAGGATGTCTGATTATCTTCCTTAGTTTCTTTGTGCCATTTACTGATTCACTTTCCAGAAGCTGGTAGAGTGCCCCTGATGCCTTGTTCTTTGCTATTACATTTCCTCTCTTAGCCTCTTGTTAGCCAACGTGTATTCCTTCCTTGTCTTATTTATCTTTTCTATCTCCCTCTTTTTCCTCACTCCTTTCTTTTGATGACTTCCGGGGCTTCTGTATTCCACCACCAGCTTTTCTTATATACCCTTGCTTCTATACCTGGCTCGGCCACATATCTCTTCCATAATCCTTGCACAAGCTGTTTTGAGGCTCTGCCATTCTTTTTCAGCTCCACCTTTTTCCTCTTCTTCCTGAGGTACTAGGGCCCTGAGTAATTCCCTGAACTCCTGTGCTTTTTCTCCAGTTAACTTCTAGGGCTTCAACCTAGTGTCTGTTGACCTTAGAGCCTTCCCTGACCACTGCTTGCAGCTGCTTGTGGCAATTAGGGGTTCATGCTGTGGGCAGACTGTTTTACTTGGATGACTTTGCATTCACTGATTCAAGAAGTGCCCTTTCCTTACTAGAAGGAAGTCTATCTGAGTCGTATGTTGTCCACTCTTGTATGTGATCTTGTGACAGTCTCTCTCTTCCTGAATCATGTGTTGGCCACCATCAAGACATTTGCAGACAGAAGTCTAGAATGGCCTCTCCTTTTTTACTCTTGTTGCCTCACCCATGTGAATCCAGGCAGTCCTCATATCATGTTCTATCTGTCCCAATATGTGCATTCAGGTCACCCATTATCAACACCAATTTATGTTGCCCTGCTTTATCTAGTAGGTCCTACACCTACTGTCTGAATGCACTCTTTTCCTCACTATCACAACCCTGCTGTGGGCCCCAGGGTGAGATTATGAATAGTGTCCTATCCTTAGTCTGATTGCCACAAGTCTGTCAGTAATTCTGATGACATCCCTCCCTGTCTTCTGAAACCTCTCCCTGACCACAATTCTCACCCAATTTTTACTCTGTCCTCCTCAGGAGGAGGACAGAGTAGAGATGGAGTGGATCTTCACAAAGCTTGTAACATAATTGCAGCCTGCTGTGGTCTCTTCAGCTACCTCACAGGAGGACACTGAATTACAGCATTCATAACTACACCTTCTGTAAGTCAATGTCCTCCTGGGAAGTAGATGCAGAGGTCACAGCAGGCTGTAATCATGTTACAAGCTTTTTGTAGAGCCTGGACTGCATTGGGTTAGGGTCACCTTACAGATAAGGACTTTCTGGCAGAGCAGTTTATGGTATACATCCACAGACATCTGCACTCTCTTAACCCAGCCAAGATCCAGTTTAATGTATGGTTCTATGTGCTGCCAGGGAAATGCTAGTGTAAACACTTCTGAGTTGCTTAACCACTGGAAAAGAAGCTATTTCAGAGGCATTGACCCTTGTCTCTGTGCTGGTTATCTGTCACTACCTCACCAAATATGGGTCACTAGCAATTTAGACAGAACTCCAAGTACTGTGCTGGTATCCCGGTGTGAGGACCCTACTTTAGCAGCAGAAACACCAGTATTAAAACAAATGGCCAACAAATTATAATGAGAATAATACCCTGTTAACATGAACAAAACAGATTTTGTGTTATTTATGTACATATACATTTTTAGATATACTTTTGCACATTGAACTTTTTATGACATACATACTCTATATTTTGATTTAAATGTTATTTATTGCTTATGCACTTTATAAATATGTTTGCCAATTTTTATTCAATAATTTTTATTGATAACTTTTATACAAAGAGTATATTTTATATGTCCTACATACACAAATTTGGAATGGGTGCCTTTAAGTTTCTGCAATTAATTGGTTAATTGTGAATCAATTAGTTGTTTTACTATAAAAATGCTTTTAGGGCTGTGGCATTTTATTCTGATGAAGTCTACTTTGTGGTTTAGATGAAAAGCTAATCATGAATTTGTCAGCTTAAATAAAGTTGTTCGTGATGGTTCCTACAATGGGGGTATGTGTCTTTCTTTCTGGAGTTGGTATCTGCTTACAACAAGTGGATTTATTGGTTTCTTGGTTTATATGGTCAGAATTTGTCTTCTATATTGGTTTTCCGCTGTATTCTATTTGGTTGAGTTTTGGAATAATATTTTAGAAGACTAAAATTAATACTGAAAACAGCCCTGATATCTGGATAACAAAGTCCAAGCTATAAATCAATTAACTTACAGTTTTGTGCTGACTGACAAAATGTATTGGATCAGTTGGACAGGAAAACAAGAAAATGCTTCATAGGTTCATAGATTCATACTAGGCTATCTGCCCTAGGGCATTTATAAGCCTAGCCAGAATGTGTTTGGCTTTCGCCACCCATTTTAAATTTATTTTGCTATGCCCTTTTTCGAGGTTAGTATACTGTGCCTCTGTCTAACAGTGACACAGAAGTGATACCCGGGGTAAACCTATGATCTCCCATCCACTCATCAAGATTCCTCTTGAAGAGAGTCAATGAGGGACTCTGCCTAACCTGGACTGGGATTTTATTCCAGAGTGAAGGGAGCCTTTGGGTTATGAATCTGTCCCTCCAGCATGTCCTATTTATTTCAGTGCTGAGGTTCAAATCTCTCGAGCGCGTAGCTCGATGGGATTTGGATTTTCTGAGGTGCAGCATATCCATTAATTCCGGGTTGGACATGGCTTTATATGTCAGGCACAGATCGCCTCTGAACAGGCGGTATGCCACTGAGTAGAGCTGGAGTTTCTTTAACCGGGCAGCATATGGCATCTGTTTGAGCCCTTTGATCCTCTTGGTGAGGTACTTTTGGGGTCTTTCCAGTTGCTGCAGGTGTCTGGTAAGGTACATCCCAAAAGGGGCATTGTACTCAATTATGGGCCTGATGAGGGATGAGTAAAGAGCCACGATGACGTCCCCTGATCTAGATGTGAATCCCTTCATGATTAGGTGGGCTATATAAAATGTTTTCTAACCACTTTGGCCACATGGTTGTCAAATGAGAGATTGCTATTAACTTGGGTCCCCAGGTCCCTAATTACATCTTCTGTACTTAATGGATTACCACCTATGTGGTAATTTGTGGGCACTTTGTTTTTGCCAAAGGGGATGACTATACACTTTTTGGCATTTAGCTTGAGGCCATGGCTCTGGCACCAGTTGTCTGTTTCTATGAGGCCCTTTTGGAGGATGCTTGTGTCGACTGGAGAGTCGATTATGGCGCCCAGTTTGCAGTCATCTGTGAACTTGGTCAGCCACAGTCCTTCCGCGTTGGCCTGTACCTCCGAGAAATATATACTGAACAAGAGAGGTCCCAGGACTGAGCCTTGTGGGACACCACTTGTAACTGGTTTGGAGTCTGACATGGCTCCAGCAATTCTAACCATGTGGGTTCTGTCCTTGAGCCAGTTTGCAATCCATCTAGTGACATAGGGGTTTATATTTAAGCTGGTGAGCTTATCTATAATGCCTGAGTGGGGTATTGTATCGAAGGCTTTTGTGAGGTCCAGGTAGGCTGTGTGGACCACCTTCCCCTCGTCAATGGCCTTGGTGACTGTTTCAAAGAAATCAACCAGGTTTAAGAGGCAGGATCTGCCCTTAACAAAGCCAAACTGGGTAGGATCCAGTGTTTGTAGGTCCCCAATATCTTTATTTATGAGGTCCATGATAATCCTTTCCATAGCTTTGCAGACCAAGCTAGTCAGGCTTATGGGGCGATAGTTTCCAGGATCCGTTGAGGCACCACCTTTATGGAGAGGGACCACTGTTGCTGTACGCCACTCTTTGGGCACATATCCTGTAGTAAGGCTGAGATTGAACAGTAGTTTTATGTTTGGGTTTAGGTCTTCTTGGAGTTCATGTAGGACGCAGCCCGGGACACCATCTGGTCCCATTGATGCTGTGTTTTTTGCTTTGGAGAGGGCGACTCTTACCTAAGCATCTGAGATGTCAGGGGGGCAGCACTCTTCTGGGATAGATATTTGCCATTTTGGTGGGGAGGGGGGGGAGTTTGCGCTGAACCTGTCAGCTAGGATGTTGGCAATGTCTGTGGGTTTGGTGTATTTTTTGTCATTTTGGACTAATTCTGAGCATATCTGGGAATTACCACCCAGGTTCCTAACATAACTAAAGAAAGCCTTGTGATTATCCTTACTGTCCTGTGCAATTTTTCTCTCGAAGCTGGCCTTAGACAATTTTATGTGTGCCCGTAGTTTTTTGCTAATACTGATCAGTGATGCCTTCCCTTTTTGGGATTTTGCTCTATCATTTAGTAGCTTCCTCCTTCTATTGTATAGTTTGTTTATGGCTGGGGTCCACCAGACAGGACGTCTGCCTTTGGAGGATTGGGTCTTGGTTTTATTTGAGATCGCATGATCCATGCATTCCTGAAGGTGTTCATAGAATGCGTTTATAAAGGATTCTGTGGTGTGGGCTGTATTTTCCACAGGCCCGGGGGCTTTGAAGGATTCCACCTCAGTTTTGAGGAGTGTGAAATTTGCTTTAGAAGTTTTTCACTGTGGTTTTCTGGGCAGGGGTGGGGTCGGGATGTGAATATCCAGTGAGATTAGTTTATGGTCTGATCTTACCAGTGAGGGATACACTTCTGGTCTGGAGCATAGAGTCCCCATGTTGGTGATGATCAGGTCCAGTATGTTTTCCCCTCTTGTGGGAGTGGTAACAAGTTGTTCCATAGCATTTGAGTTTATAAATTCTAGGAACCTTTGGGCTAGGGTGTTGGAGCTAGAGTAATGCTCCCAGTCTATGTTTGGGTAGTTGAAGTCACCCAATATAATGGTGTTTGGAGAGACCTTCATATTTTCCAGTGTTCTCAGGAAGGCCGAGTGGGGTTCCTAGGTTTGGGAGGGTGGTCTGTAGCAGGCTATAAACTGGAAGGCAGTTTTACCCACTGTTAGTTGCACATGGATAGTCTCTGATGCTTCGTGCTTTGCCACCAACCTGGAGGTGTGGGTATCTTTGCCATCAAATGTTATATAAAAATGAGTGTATACCAGGATTATATATTCCTTGCTCTGAAGGAGGTGTGGGCCTTCTCGAAACTGATTACATTTATAGTTCTGCAATCGTAGGATTGCATACATGTCTGCTGACCCCACCGTATCCAAACCTAGAAACATGAAGAGAACAAATCTAAGATGACTTCCCTTCTTCGTTTCGCAGAAGCATATCGATGTCAAATGGGAATAGAAACCAAACCAGAAGTAGACAAAAATCAGGCAGCAACTGAATGTGCCAAAAAACAAAAGAAAGAATATAAGGAGAAGGATCAGATGAGAAGGTAAGAAATGTGGAAAAGGCATAAATATAATTACAAGTAAACTCCTTGAAAAAAAACTCATGTTGAACAGGATCTGATGCAGGAATGGTTAAGGGGAGGTGAAAGGTTAATTATTAGTGGCCCAGGATAGCTGCCTATGTATGCGTTGGTTTGCAAAGCCCACTGAACATGTGAGAGAAACATACAAATGCAGGTTCTATAAAACAGAACTGGAAACAGTCACTCATCTTGTTGCTAGGTGTGATACACTAATTGCAGAGGGCCTGTATACTGAAAGTCATAATAATGTGGAAATAGGCTATACAGTCGTGTGCTCCTCTATATTTTGACCAAATTAAAGAGAGGAAATTGCAACATAGGAAAATGATACAAAAGTGGAAGCAATACAAGTGGAACAAAAGGTGAAAACCTAAGGAATGACCAGGATGGAGCTAGGGAGGTGAAGTAAATTTTTTATGTGTCATTTGCTCCGTGTTTTTTATATACAGAGAGAGCCAGAAAGAGAGAGAAGGACACACACACAGAAGTCATACCTCTCAACTTTCACCTGCAGAGTTAGAGATAAAGAAATAAAAGATTAAGGTACAGATCATAACTGAGGACCAGAATTGAAATACTTGCCATGGTATCCTACAATGAGCAAAATAAGGTCTAGTTTTAGCAGGGATGCAACAGAATGGGAAAAAAAATGAAATGTCCCTCCCAGTGCATTGCACCTGAGATGTATGATGAGAAGACAAGTGGGGGAAAGAGTAAGGAAATTAGGAGGAAGGTAAAAGGGTTGGGGTAGTTAGCAGGGCCACTCAAACACATAGGACAGACAAGACAAGGGAGGGGTGGGCACAATGAGGGAAGGGGAATACAGTGTAGAAGGAGACAAACACTGGCTAGACAATGGTGTATGGGAGGACTGTACAAAAATACAGATGGACATAGACACAAAAGGGAGAGTAACACCATGGTGGAGGATAGGGAGGTGGTTGAGCAGCTGTGGTCCTTGGCAGCTACAATCCAGTAAAAGGTTATTTGCCACCCTGGGCTCCCTCACCACTAGGTCACTGGATTAGATAGCAGACCCAATGCAGGACAGGAACGTGACTCACAGAACTAATGGAGGATGTTCTATAGATGGTTGATGTGGACATCTAATGGCCTGTCAATCAGCATCCCACAATACCAGTCAGTTGCTGGCTGTCACCTCCTCTTCCACTACAACTGGTGGGCACAACAGCTCCAACCTCTGGAGAAGGGCTGGTGAATGTGTCATTAAAGCCGGTGCTACAGGTGGCTTGGGACTATGACCTAGCCAGCTGATGTTGCAGAAGGTGATGGTGGTGCCAAATCTGTGGGGTTGACAGGTCCTGCTGGTGCAATTCTTGCAGGTCTAGGTGCTGCTGCATATATCTATAAAATAAATGGTGAAATAAAAACAATAAAAAACATGTATGCAATAGAAAGGCTAGTGGGAAAGAGAGTGGGGAGAGAAAGAAGTACAGATACAAAACCAAAATTGCTGTTCATATGAATCTTTTCTATACTCAAAACAACAAACACCCAAATCAAATGTCCAATGATGGGACGATATACAACCGATGTGGGAATCAAAACCACAGCCATCAGCGCATGCAATCTAAAAAGGCAAAAATGTTAATGTGTGGAGATTCTTGTACAATTCCATTGAAGCCTGTACTCAAAAGCACTGTAATAGCATCAGATATTGATACTGCTATCATTCAGCTATAGAACTTAGCACAGGCCTGAGAATACAGGATAAAATGTACTACGGCATACAACTACTACTATAAGCTGTGAATGTATGTCATACAAAGTTCATTGAGACAGAGAGAGGGGGACAGAAATGTACAGATAAAAAATGTAGCCAACACATATTTTTCATATAAGTGTGTGTACCTTACTCAGAATTACAGCAAACATCCCCACAAATTATTCTACAGGCGATCAATGTCACTACTCTTATAGCGACATGTAGCAATGTCATCCTGACTTCCTTCACTGGTTCGCAGATGAGGTTACAACTACAGCATTATAAGTAAACCTTGTCTTACCTGCACATACAACCTACAGGGGTGTGCCATTCACATATCTTACAAATGTCTCTCTCTCTCTCTCTCTCTCTCTGTATATATATATATATATATATATATATATATATATATATATATATATATATATATATATATATATATATATATATATATATATATATATATATATATATACATATACAGTCACAGAACCTACAGTAGAGAATGTACAGCTTCACAGGAGGAAGACAGAGCACCTTAGAAGGTGCTAGAGTGAGCACACCTGCTTCACATACTAGAGGATTAAATGATAACAATCTGCTCACCTAGTATAGCTGTAGTCTGACTGAGTATAGGCTTCGTCCAGAACCAGCAATTCTCTGCTAAGTACCATAGTGAAAAAGTTACAATGACTGATGTCAGAACTATATGAGTACAGGCATGGTTTGGCAGAACTGTACAAGTATCTCAGCACATTAAGGTGTTGCCTTTTAGATTGCATTTGGTGATGTTTGCTGCATAAACATTGTATGGAATGGGAATATGCCTAGACAGATCTTTTGGTGGACATCGATGCTATCAGTGGCCAGTACCATAATTATGAAATGGTCCACTGCAAGACCACTGCAAGACCACCTACATTACTCATTCTACAGAAAAAAAAACAGCTGTCCACCTGGCACAAGAAAGTATGTCAGTGGATAGTGGGCCATTGGTTGAACCATCTAGGATGGAGATGGAGGAGCTTCTGGCTTCTGTCAGTTACACCTCTACATGGTCTCACAGTGTGGTGCTGGACAATGGAGCAGAGATCCACCAGAGATGACCCTTGAATGTAGTAGTCTTCAGTATCCATAATTCCTCTTGCCTCATTTCTATCTGACAAGCTCATTAAAGCTGTGTGATTTAGGTTATACAGGGACATCAGGGATTGCACCTGCATGACTATCCACACAAGGTACAGTATTTACCTGTTTAATTTTCAGATACTACTATTCCTAAATAAGAATGTCAGGGCTTCTGGTGCTAAGGTCATATGTATACAGAGTATTGTGCTTTGCAGTGTTTGCAGGTGACTCTATATCCACCACAACCATTGTTGAATTTCCACTACCCGATGTTGTGAAATCTGCAACCTCTGATGATGATGGTGCCAGGGATGAGCTGCCATGGATTGGGAACTCAGTGTGTGAGTGTGACACAGGAATGTGAACACTGGATCTCCTACACATACAGTGGACACAGCCTTTATGCCTGTGAGCAACCAGGAGACACACACTCCGCACAGAGAGACAGGTTACTGGTGACACTGGCAGCCAGAGAAGTTTGGAATATCCTATTGAATATATATCAGGATCTGCCTATAGGAGGGTCTATATCATAACACTGAAGATGCATTACTTCGAATGCGTCTTCATCAAACCCATAAAAATGAAAACTGAAAACAGCGAAACTACATATGAGTGATTCCTTTCCCTGGGAAAGAAATCTCTTATCCAAAAAAAAAAATATATATATATATATATATATATATATATATATATATATATATATATATCACTGCACACAAATTAAATGGGGGGCTTTTCCCCACACCCCCAACATGGGGGGGGGCTGGGCTGTGTCCTCCCAACTTAATATACCAAGTCCGAGATCGCACTACAGTTTACAAAATAGCAAACTACCGGAGGCAAGCAAGCGTTTTCTTTCCCAGGGAAAGAAATCGCTAATATGCCCCTTCGCTGTTATCAGTTTTCGTTATTTTAAGTTCAGCGAAGACGCATTCAAAATTATGCATCTTTTACGATCTAATAAGAACTCCCTATAGGAGGGCAGGCACTGTAGCTCACTGGACACATGGTTACCACCCTCCCCTGAAGTTGCTGTGTCAGTGGCTGCAACTTAGCTTATGTGCAAGGCCATTATGGAGGCAAACGCTAGTATCACCACACCCATGTTGGCATTAGTATGGCTATTAATCCCCTACTACAAAGTTTGTAGGTTATGTGTGTGTGTGTGTGTGTGTGTGTGTGTGTGTGTGTGTGTGTGTGTGTGTGTGTGTGTGTGTGTGTACGTGTTTCCTCCAGGTAATCTGGTTTCCAGTTGCCTCTTACAACAATCATGATGTTTTTCGATACAGTAAAACTAATTATAAATATTATATTTACTTCTGACTTTTGAGTCAAAATGGATGAGTTTTCTTACCTAGTTAACAAAAGAATAAATTAATATATATTGAATTACATAGCATTCCTTGTCATGCAGTAATTGATCTTTAAATTAAAATACTTTGGAGAGTCATTACTTTAAAAGTTATGAATTAGACATTCACTGAAAAATGTAAATCTCCATAGACTATGGCAGATGTTTAACTCATTTTCCTGATATATATATACTGATGTGAGATACAGTCACTTCAGAATCAGATGAACATATTGAAGCACTAGGAGGTGTGAGTTCTTTATGATTTTCTTCAGTCACATCAATGTCAGTCTTATCTGAAGGAAATGACTTTGCACACAACTTCAGACGTCATTTGTCATATAAACTTTTCCATCTAGTGTGCAAACTGCAAAAGCTCTATCATGACCAGGTTTACTAGGCATGCTGGTTGTCACAAAGTATGTTATTATACCTTAACATTCTCTCCTTCCTGAAAATCTGATAGCTCTCTTGTTTGCCTGTTCTAGTAGAATTTCTATTCAGACTGATTCCCATTAATCTGACTAGGTTTTGAACCTTATTCCTGAAGTCAAGAGACTTGTGGACATTGGTCATTAGGGTTTTAATGTGTGCCTCATGAGCAAGTGAGCAGATGAGAGCCCAGTTCCTTGCAATGGAGAATTACATTAGTCAAATATTTAAATATTGAAATTTTTATTACTACTGGATGGGATTCAGAAACCATAATCACCAAAAGGTGCAGTTTATGTGGTTGCTTAAAATGTGATTCTGAGACATGTTTAACCACAATGAGGAAGACTTCAGTATCAGTTAACCTGTATATCACTGAATCATGTGTCATTACAGCCAGTGCTAAAAAGCACTTTTATTGCAGGTAATGGCAACTGGCTGTGCATGCATTGTGTTGGTATAGGAACACCCAATTAGTCACTTTCCCAGACACATGATACGCACACACACACACGCACACACGCACACACACGCACACACACACACACACACACACACACACACACACACACACACACACACACACAAAATCACACACTCCCATCTCTACATCTCCACTACTCTTCCTTAACCTTACCTGCAATGTTCTTTCCCCCATTGCCTGTAAAGGGGAATGCAGCATTTTGACTCTTAATAAACACAATTGGCTGTTCTAAGTTATTCAACCAAGTGTTTCTCTGAATTTCACAGCTGCATAAATCCCCCAACAGGTATTTCCTGAGGAAAACACATGGCTAATTATCATTAGCGTCACTATGGAGATAGCCCCCATGGGGATCCTACCAATGGTGTAAAATCACTGTGATGGACCTGTCTCTGAATCACTAGAGGCATCTATGAATGGTTGGCCATTTGTGTTAGGGCTTACTGCTCACTTTAGTCCTTTATGAATCCTTGCCACCATTTGTCATTTTGATCTTTTTGACAGTTCATCCAATTTTTCTACTTGACTACTCAATTCTTCATATCCTGGGTTATAAGTAATCTATAGAAAATTACAATTTTGAACAAAGTTTCCCAATTCTGCACTTGAAAATTGAGGACCATTGTATGACTCAACAAAATCTAGGTTTTGTGAACATTTAATTAAGTGCAGTAATGATACCCCTCCTTCTAACATTAGTCAGTTTAGTAGTTTCAAGGCATTTAGAATAATAACCCACACATACTACATATGCTAAGCCTTGATGCTGAAAAAGATCCGCACCAGCTTTGACCATACTCTTTCTGGAATAGTGTACAAGGATTTGTGCTTTGTTGTGTTACAAGCCAAACACTGTTACATGATATTTTTAACGTGAGCTGACATACTGGAGCAATTACTCATATCTCTGTTTCTTTCTTCACATTTGACTATTCCTAGATATGACTTATGAATCCTATTTAATATTTTTTTCTCAATTGATTTAGTAGAGTAAGCTTCTATGTTTTAAACCCTTAAAGATAACTTATCTAGTCTTTGAATAACTATTTTTTTAGAATATCCTTTGGAATGAATCGACTGTAAGAAGTCACTGCACAATCACCAAATGTAAACTTGGTCATGGAAGTTATCAAAAAACCTACCTACTTGGTTGTAGGTAAAACACCCAAAACATCACTTTTTTGCAGGGGAAACAATCTTGCAACTCCTTTGTGAAAGACATCATACCCTCGCATTTCTTACATAAATATGTTAACTCCACAGTCATGCAACTATAAAGAAAAGAGAAACCTCTTGCAGCAATAAAAAACTGTACTTGAACAAGCTGTGCAGCAAAACAAAATAAAACACAGTCAGTTCTTCCTTCAGGGAATCAGAACTGAGGAAACAACAGTTTATGAGACAGTTTTCACCAAATGGTAGAGCTCACCTTTATAACTGCACTTTTCTGCAAATCATTATCATCATCATCATCATCATCATCATCCCCTTTTTCCTATTTACATGGGGTCGGGGTATCGTATTAACTGTCGCCAACTCTCTCGATTCAGTGCCTCTCTCCTACCTTCTTCAACACTCATGCCTGACTGTTGCAGATCTTCTTTCACACAATCCATCCACCTCTTTGCTGGACACCCTCGCTTCCTCTTACCTTCTTCCTGTCTGTCCCAAATCTCCCTCACCAGATTGTCTTCTGCTTTTCTACACATGTGCCCAAACCATCATAATCTGTTTTCTTTGATTTTTTTCTGCAATTGGAGCTACTTTGGCTTCTACTCTTATGTCCTCATTTCTTCGCCTGTCCCGCAGTGTACATCCTACCACCTTTCTCAGGCACTTCATTTCCATCACCTGTAGCTTCTTCAACTGCTCTGCCTTTACTGCCCATGTTTCTGTACCATACAGTAGTACTGGTCGCACCACTGTCTTGTACACCTTACTTTTCAGCTTCTTTGGCATTCTTCTGTCATATACTACACCGGATACTTTATGCCAGTTGGCTGCAGCCCCTCTGATTCTAGCTTTGACCTCTTCATTCAGACTACCCTTCTCCTCAACCACCCCTCCCAGATACTTGAAGCTGTTTACCTGTTCCACTATCTTCCCATCTATCTCTATTCTCAGCTTCTTCTGATTTCCCCAATCTGCTGCCATTACCACTGTCTTATCTGTGCTTAGTTTCATCCCATGTGCCTTCAGATTTGCATTCCATTCTCCTATCCTTTGCCGAAGTTCTAGATCAGAGTCTGCCTGTACTGCCACATTGGCTGCATACAGCAGCTTTGTTCCTCTGACCCTTCCAACCTGTTTGCTGATGTAGTCCATTACCAGTATGAACAGCAGTGGGCTCAGAGCTGAACCCTGGTGTACACCCACTCCCACTGGGAACCCCTCAGTGAGGCCAAACACTGTTCGTACTTGAGTCACTGGGTCCTTGTACATAGCCTGTACTAATCCTAGCAATGTTTCTGGGACTTCAAACCACCGCAGTACTGCCCAGATCAGCTTTCTTGGGACCTTGTCATATGCTTTCTCCAAGTCTAGGAAAGCCCAGTCTGACTCTCTCCTCTTCTCTAGTTTCTTCTCAAGTATCTGTCTCAATGCAAACATCGGGTCAATTGTGCTGAATCCTGATCTGAATCCAAACTGTTCATCTCCCATTTTACATTCTACTATTCTGCGTATCCGTTTATCAGTCACCCTCTCCAGAACTTTCATGCAGTGTGGTAGGAGTTTGATGCCTCTGTACTGTCCACAGTTGTGGATGTCCCCTTTGTTCTTGTACACTGGCATGAGTATGCTTATTCTCCAGTCATCTGGGATACGCCTTTCTCTCCACACTGCAATTAGTACCCTCAGAAGCCATTTCTCCCCTATCTCATCCAGCATCTTTATCATATCTGCTGTGACCTCATCTGAGCCTGCTGTTTTCCCTGACTTCATTTTCCTTAGTGCTGCTCTTACTTCTTCTAAGCTGGGCTCCTCTTCTACTTTCATTGTAGGCTGTTTCTGGGGCAGTACCGCTTCTGTGGGGTTTTCTTCATTCAGAAGCTGCTGGAAATACTCCTTCCATCTGCCTTTGATGTCCTGTGGGCTGGTAAGCAGGTTGTTGCTGGAATCCCTTATGAAGGGTGTCTGAGTATCTTCTTTATCTTTCTGTCTTTGCCTTGCAACCTGGTATAGTTTCTTTGTGCCCCTTACTGAGTCACTTTCCAGAAGCTGATAGAGTGCCTCTGATGCCCTATTCTTTGCTATTGCAACTTCTTTCTTAGTTTCTCTGTTAGCCAACCAGTAGTCCTTCCTAGCTTGGTCAGTCTTTTCAATCTCCCACTTCTTCCTGCACTCCTTCTTTCTTTTGATTACTTCCTGCACTTCCGCATTCCACCACCAGCTTTCCTTATGTACCTTATTTCCATATCTGGCTCGGCCACATATCTTTTCTGTAGTCCTAACTTTTTAGGCGCTGCCACTCGTCTTCAACTCCACCTATTTCCTCCTCTTCTTGGGGTGCTAGAGCCCTGAGTAATTCCTTGAACTGCTGTACTTTCTCTCCAGTCAACTTCCAGGTCTTCAGCCTGGTCTCTGTTGACCTTAGAGCCTTCTCTGATCACTGCTTGCAGCTGATTGTGGCTACTACTGGTTTATGCTGTGAACCGACTGTTTCACTGGGAATGACTTTGCAATCATGGATTCTACCCCAGTGCCTTTTCCTTACTAGGAGGAAGTCTACCTGAGTTGCATGTTGGCTACTCTTGTATGTGATCTTGTGACTGTCTCTCTTTCTGAACCATGTGTTGGCTACTATCAAGCCATTTGCCAGACAGAAGTCTAGAATGGCTTCTCCTTCTTTATTCCTGTTGCCCCACCCATGTGGACCCAGGCAGTCCTCATATCCTGTTCTGTCTGTCCCGATATGTGCATTCAAGTCACCCATTATCAACACCAATTCATGTTGTCCTGCTTTATCTACTAGGTCCTGCAACTGCTGTCTGAATGCACTCTTTTCCTCACTATCATAACCCTGCTGTGGGGCATAGGCTGAGATTATGAATACTGTCCTATCATTACACTGGAGTCTGATTGCCATGAGTCTGTCATTAATTCTGATGATATCCCTCACTGACTTCTGAAGCCTCTGTCTCACCACAATTCCTACACCATTTCTAGCCTGTCCACCACCTGAGTAGTAGAGTCTGGATCCCAAGCCAAGTGGCTTTGTTGCACTGCCCTGCCATCTCGTCTCTTGGATACATAGGATGTCCAGCCTCCTCCGTATCATCATGTCATCCACTTCAAAGCTGCATCCTGTCAGTGAAATTACATTAAGCGTAGCAATTCTTAGTTCATGTTTGGCAGGTTGGTTGGTTTTATGTCCAGCTTTCACTCAACAGAGCTATCCCAGGTAACCCAGGCTGGGCAACTAGACACCGGCCAGCCAGTAGCCTATTGACCCAGGGCTGCTGGGCTTTTTTATATGGCGGGCACACACTGGCCAATAGGGGCACATATACCCCTCCCACTGTTAGCATGGGTCCCTGGCATGGGTCAGAGAGTAGGCCGGGTCCTCAACCCACTTATCACTGGTAACTACCCATGCCCATTTTTTGGCGACAGTCAACATGACCGAATCACCTAGAGCCATATTTTACGCCATCGAGTGGCTAGCCATTTCTGCAACTGTCAGGTTTTTATTGCTACTTCCCTAAGTAACTTCATTTTGGGATCCTCTGTAATAGCATTACTGAACTCTTGAGCTTTTGCACAGTAATGGACACTTGAGGTATTATCCAATCAACTTCCACTTTCTGTCCAATAAGATATTTATTCTTTTCCTCTGGGTATGAGAGATTCAGTGAATCACCAATGTGCATTTGCTTACCTGACTTATATGCAACTTAAAGGTACTGCTTTTTGCAGCTGTTGCAGCATTCTTTGCAATCTAACTGGCACTGTATGCAGCATTTATAATACACTGTAGAGGACTGTAATCACTATTAAATTAAAATTTTCTACCACATGTGTGTGGTTGGAACTTCACATATCCATCGGTAATAATAAATAATTGTATTCCTTTTTGCACCTATGTTGATCCATTTCACCTGACCTATAGATAGCAAGTATTCCAGCTTTAGTATAATAGCTTCTATATAATTAGCACTACCATTAATTGACAATGAAGTACATTTAGTCATATCATAGAACTTTAGTGCTGGTGCATTTTTACTGATGTTTTAAGTAAAAATACTGTTTCTGCTCAGCATCCTGGTGCAATGCTGTGTAATTGTCAAACAGTATCCTTAAAGGCATTCTGAAAGTTTGGAATGAATTTTCTAAGGTAGTGTAACATGTCCATTAGTCTTATGTTTACATGTTCTTAGAGGGAGGTAACTACACTACAGCTCTTACCCTTTCTTACCTGATTTGAGACCATCTGATGTAAGCACATGAACAGTATGTATTAATTCTGTATTCTGACCTTGCACATGCTCTTATTCCACTTGAGATTATACTGTCTGTGTCTTTCAAGTAGTTTGAACAGTCTACAGACATGCTTTTCATAGTTTTACTCCAGGACCAGAATGCCATCAACAGTGCTGCTCCTATAACCTAGGCTGACAGTAATTTGTGATACAACCTTCTGAAACTATTTTTGTTCAGATGAGATTCCAAAAGGTAAACATAGAAATCTATATCTCCCAACAAGCACAGCTTGGAGCATTTGTCCAATTTTATTTGTCAAAATCTCTAATTAGCATTTAGTACATTAAAGAATCTTGCATCTGACATACCAGACCCAATATCTTCAATGGTAAAACATTGAGAATGCTTCCCTTTGATTGCTTTGCTAAAATATTGTGGATTAATACATATACACATTATAGTACATTTGACTAAACCACACTTTTCAACTACTATGTGTTGGTTCTGTTCACTTTAAGATACATCCAGGCATTCGATTCCATTTCACATCATATTTTGGCAATCTCATGTTTTTCCTGTAGTGCATATACAAATGGTGACATAGCAGTATCAGTGTGCATGTTTGGCAAATCTGTTACACAGCAAAGATCAACAAGCATATCCTCAAAAATCTTTCAATAAGCTCTTGCCCTGAAACTGCATGTCATAAATTCTCTTCACCAAGCCAAATTCCTGAAAAGATGCTCAGTTGTATATAGGCAGTGTATCTCTTTCAGTATGAAACTGACCCAGTGGTGATATCTGATGGCCACAATAGGTAAATAACTTGCACATGTGTAGATTTAACGTATCTCTTAAGTTCAAATGTTTGTAGATTTTTACAGATATGGCACTTTTGTCCCACTATTACACTTAAAAGGTATACATTAAAATGTCTTAAATCATAACCACATATAGATAAGCAGCCACTTTACAAACCATGGCCTATTACAATTAGTTAAAAGACACACAAATCCAAACTTTAAAACTGTTCACCACAACCACAATGCAATTTTCAAATCTCAAGAATCTACTTCCTAGAGACCATTCCTAATTACCATTTTACCATATATTGATATAACAAAGGCCCTACCCACACTACTTAGATTTTGACCAAAAACAGAAGATAAAACCAAAGCTGTATATAATAAGCTTTCTCAAAAGAACTGAGCCCACATCCTTTTTCTTTCTGACCCAACTAAGGTAGCAACTTTAATTATAAATTATCTGTTCACAATCCAAAATAAACACTTCCCTAGGGATTTCAAGGTATGAAAAACATCCAAAGTGTATGGCTCATTAAAGAGTGAAAAACATTATACAGCCTAAGACATGAAGCGTAGATTAAATGGAAAACTTTGTACGGATCATTAAAAAGACAAGGGTACTACGCAACTGAACAGAAAAAAGCACGCTCAATTGAAAACTAAAACTTTTAGCCAAACAAGTCATAAAATGATGCAAACTAACTTCTGAAAAGATTCAAAAGAGAAAAATAAATAAATAAATAAATAAATAACATCCAAAGGTTAGTTTGGAAACCAGTCGATAAGGTAGCAGGATGCTCACCATAAAAGGACCCATTAAAGCAAGATACAATAACTACCACATCTAAAAACCTTAACCCAATTAGACTTTCTCCAAAAATTCTCCCCAGCTCCCTCCACCTACTGTCACTTATTTCTAACTCTGCTAGCACTCAGATTAAAAGCAACACTCACAATAATATGAATGCGACTTCTAACCTGCCATTTGACACCTCATCTTTTTACTTCACAACTATCAAATAAATCAAAAACAACAAGACCAAATATGTTCTTCTGCCCCATTAGGGACTAGTAGCCTCCTCCTTAGTTCATAATACTATGTAAAGACCATATCCTCCTACCCATTAAACACATCCTCAACCCCTGTCTCACAAAACAGCATGAACAAATACTGGAAGTTAAGCCAGCTCAGAAAATATCCATTCCAAAAATAGAGGAAATTACTTCAGATCAATTTCAGTCTTATTCACACTGGGCATAATATTTAAAAAATGCATGCATACAGTTATCAGAATATTTCTAATCTTACAAATTCTCTCTAGGTATCAACACAGCTTTTCATCTGATAAAAGCACCATGACTGCCATCTACAACCTAAGAGACAATATTTTGTTTCAAATCATGAATAAAAGTCTATTTTAATTGACCTCAGAAAAGCATTTGACATAGTAGATACTCATTCCTTATGTACTTTTTTCTTCAGACATGAATTAGTACCAATGTAATGCAATGCAATGGTTTAGAGGTTTACTGTGTAAGAGACAGTGCAAAGAACAAGGAGGGAACATCTCTTCCCACTCTGTTCCACTCATCAAATGAGTCCCACACGGCTCAATGCTATCAGTTATCTTTTATTCTCTTTCCATTAACAGCCTTCCTCTTGACCTTTCCCATATTCTTAATATTCTATATGCAGACAACACACAAGTTATCGAAGCAAAAGTGAACAAACTTTTACACTGTTCCAAATAATTTCCCTCTTACTCTGTAGGGAGAGTAACAATATGAAATTAAGTAATCCTTCCTCAACTAGAATATGGTTTTTCCATAATCTCAACATCCCCTAGAAAAGATTGAAATATATGTTCAAACTCTGCCCAGTAATTTCTGCTGATTCATAACCCTATCTTTTGAGAAGGAATGCCTCTGCACCATATTCTCAAAAGCAATGTGGTTTCCTATTAAACACAGGCCAGCACTTCCCACAGCTTTTCTTCTCTTTAAACTACTCAGTTTGGATACCTTTCCCTTCTTTGCCAGTGGACTAATCTAAAGCACCTGTAATTATTGAAACCTGGATTAAATACCCAGAAAGCACTCCCTCCGCATCTGGGTTTAGTGCCTCCCATGCCTTCAATGGCAAATGTGGTAGCATGCTCATATTTATCTGACAGCGTACCATATCTAAATCAAACACAGGTGATACTGTTTCAGAATATAAACTCTATAGAAAACAAACACTTGACACACCAAATACTTTAATGCAAAGCTTTCGGGTCTACACCCTTCATCAGTACTGATGAAGGGTGTAGACCCGAAAGCTTTGCATTAAAGTATTTGGTGTGTCAAGTGTTTGTTTTCTATAGAGCATACCATCTCTAGACAGATTATCAGAGACCCACAAATTGAAATTTTTTAAACTCCAAATCACAATAAACAAAATCAACTATCAGTTTATCGCAAGTTGTAGGACACCTTCCGTGACCCTGGACGTTCATGAAGGGTCGATAAATGTCATGGATGAACTCCCTCTAAATAAGAAATATCTGTGAAATGACTGGACTACCCACACCTCCAAAACAGGATATGCACAGACATTTTAAGATCTAAGAAATAAAAACTCAATGAGCCAGATTGTTACTAACCAACATATTATTGATCTGGTACTTACAAATGTAACTTCATCATCCTCATCATCATCATCATGCACAAATCCACTAGTGACTCCCTCTTTGATTAAGTCAGGACATAAGCTAATAACCTTTTCCTCTCAAACTATCTAAACCCCATGAAATCAATATAGCAGAATTCAAAAACGTCAGTGCCCATATTTCAAATTCTATGACGAAGTGTAAACTTCATTTATAACAATATCATCCCAGACAATGCCTCAGAGTTAGATTCACAAAGTAGTTTTATAGCCACATAAATAAATATACAGAATTGGCAGTCCCATCTAGATCCAAATAGAATGTGAAATCTAAAAGAAAACTACCATGGTGATCAATTGACATAAATGCGATCTACAGTAAAATGAAAAACTCATTAGAGTATACAACAGATGTAAAGATCCCAAAGTCAAGGAAATATTAGGAATTTGACTAAGAATAAAAAAAGACTATTAGATCTACTAAGGCACCCCATGAACTCTGGTTGGCATTTGAAGTCAAGGTCAATTATAAATCCTTCTTTGTTAGAAAGCTAAGAAACAACACTCAGTAATGTACAGAACTCATACTAATTGGCAAAACCTACACAGACTCAGAGGACATTGCCAATATACTAGCAAATAAATTCAGTGCAAATTTCACTCTTGAGACAACTATCCAAAGCCCTAGGACACCTGCATCTCTCAAAGCCCTTTCTTCACTAAAAAAACTTGTACTAAAAGTGTTATCCAAGACCTAGAAAACTTTCTCCATGGATGCAAATAATATACCAGACTGTTAAATAGTACTAAACATGCCCTGGTGGAACCGCTCCATACATTATTTAACCAGGGCCTGGCTACTGGTTCAGTCCCAGATGTATGGACTACACCAGTGGTGATGCCACTCCATAAAGGTGGCCCTACGACCAACCCCAGAAATTGTAGGCCCACCACCTTGGCAAGTTTCTTTTATAATTCCACGGAGCACATTATAACATACTTTTTTTCATAGACATTAAAAATATCATCAGGCTAGATATGAGGCAGTTTGGTTAAGTGAAAGGTAGATCCTTTTTAATGAACCAGAAAAATTTCTTTGAAATGGTAACTCAAACTCTTGACAGCAGCCACACTGTACACACTGCTTACTTTGATTTGTACAAGACATTTGACACCATCTCCCGATAAACTAACTGCATTGCAAACAGATCCCTGTTTAGTAAGGTGGATAGTTAGTTGGCTAAAGCATAGAACCCACATGGTGTGGGTGGTGGAACAGCATCAGAGGACATAAAGTGACGAATGGCACTCTGCAGGGCTAAGCACTGTGACTGCTTTTGTTCAATATTTACTTCTCTGACCTACAGACTGAAAGCAAATATCTATGGCTAACCAAGCCTGTGGATGACTACATACTGGGAGCCATTGTCAAATCGCCCTCTGACACAGAGGCCCTTCACCAGGAATGTCCACTTATAAATGTCTTGTGTATTGAAAAATGGTCTTAAATGATATGCTAAATAAACAATATTAATCACATTTCACAGACAAACCACCCCCCCCTCCCCCAGCATATAACAGTGACAATACCACAATTCAAAATTAAAAAGCAATTAAAGACCTTGGAACCTGGGTTGATAACTTCCTTTCCTTTGATTACCATATAGGAACAATTGCCAGGAAATCCTCCCACTTGGCACAGCTGATCTCCAAGGGAATGTCATCCAGTGTTAAAGATGTTATTGTCCTCTTGTGTCCACCATTGATAATACCAATTGCAGAATATAACACCCACTTTGAGATTTACTTCAGCAGACATATCAAACAGTAGAAAGAAATCCCAGAGATTCCTAAGAAAGAGATTCACAAGCTTAAAATCCCTAAGTTACCAGAAAAGAGTAGAAACAATGCTCCTCTTCACTGTGTCTTATAGGCTTCTCAGAGGAGACCTATGCCTTGCCTTCTGAGCAATCAGCATCTTCCTCACCTCTAGAACGGACAACTCCCCTTACAGATAATCCAGTTTGATACCTTATTTTTCTTCAAACAGGACGTGGATAATTGACCAGATATTCACAAACTAACCTGGCTTTGACTAGTCTAATGCTCCTTGAGAAGGGATGTACAGTCTGTGGTGGGATGTAGCAAGGTGTATTAGTCACAAGTCTCAGTAGTCTTGAATTTCTTATTCCTATGATACATATAATTTAAGAAACCTACCCCATTCTTCCCATAAACTGCACAACCCTATAATAGACTCCACTGCACAGATCATGCCATCTATGTTCCAGCAACAAAGATGTGAGAATTCTTACCAACTGATATAAATTCAAGAGAAAATTTCCAAAAATCCAGAAAGCAGCTTTAACAATACCTTTTCAAAGACACTAAATGCAAATGCTTTTAAGCAATAACATAAAGTGCCTTTAATCTCAACACACACACACACACACACACACATATATATATATATATATATATATATATATATATATATATATATATATATATATATATATATATATATATATATATATATATATATATATATATATATATATATATATATATATATATATGGGTCTACTTCATTTGCCCTAACTTCCAATTGCCCGACACCCATTTGCCCGATCCCATTTGATCAAAATTTCATTTGACCGACACTTCATTTGACTGACACTTCATTTCACCGACAAGTATTATTGGCAAGAAAATGGGATATGCCCCTTTCCCCACTGTAGTGCGACCCTGAAGTTAGAATATATAGTTAGGGGTATATATTACCAACTATTTCATCTAAAGATTCTTCTGCCATTATAATTTATATAATTATTAACCAAAGAATATTCCCTTTCCAAAACCCACAAACAGGAGGTACTGGAGTTCTTATTTCAGAACAAACAAATGTTTTCAGAGTTGCCTGGCAGGACCTGTACTCATTAAACATTTTATAGAAACTAATCATGAAGAAAAGAGCCACTTAAAACCATAAAGCATCCCAGAAAACCAGAAAGAAGTAGTCCAAGAAGTGCATAAACTGATAAACTTGGGGTTTATCAAAAATATAACAGCAAGTGAAAATGGTCAATACTTGTAGTCACAAAACCAGCTAGAACCCTGCAATTCTACAATGAGGTTAGGAAATGCAACAGTATCTGCATGTTTGGCAGTTACACCATGATCAGGGCAGATGAGCTGATAGATCAGTTAGGGACGGCTGATTTACTTACCACCCTGGACCAATCAAAGTGGTATTAGCAGACTCTCTTAGAGGAAGATGCTAAAGAGAAGACTGCCTTTTCAACTAATGATGGTTTATACCAGTATATTTACTCCTGTTTTGCCTTCACATGGCCCTAGCTATGTTCCAACAGCTCATGGACTTCTCAACATGGGCAGGCAGACCTCTGAAACAGAGGAAGAGTTCCAACAATGTATTTTATGCTCTAAACCTATATTAATGTCCCCTGACTTCTCAAAACCATTTATAGTACATACAGATGACTAGAAGTGGGTCTGGGGACAGTTTTATCCCAAAAAGTTGTTGGGAAAGAACATCCTGTCTGTTCTTTCAGCATAAAGTTGACTAAGTACAGTTTAAATATTTGGCCATAAAGTGAGAATGCCTGGACATTAAGTTGGTTCTAGGTTCATCACACTATTACCCTTTAGGCAGGGGATTTACCTTGATTACAGGCCAAAAAAAAAAAAAAAAAATTTGTTTTCCCGCCTTACTGAACTAGAATAGTCCAGTCTTCAGAGTTTGCTGATCTCTGGGCTTTGTCTTGGTTCCTGTGCTATTCCATATCCTTATTTGGATAAAAGGAAGTGTCTTTGCTCACCAATGGGAGTGGGGAGCACTGAGCAGCCTATATGTCCCTAGAGGAGTGGTTCCAGCCAGAAACTTGTAGTCTATTGGCCATTTTGGGTCAATTCCTAGCTCTTTTCAGCCCCCTGTAATAAAGCCCGCATTAGCGCGCTTTTTCGCTTGTATTCAACTCAGCAGAGAGCAAAAGAGTGACTTTTTCCTGATTTAAGTATTTTTTCTGGCTTTTTGATTATTTACTGCTTAGCGACTGCATCTTCGCCTGTTTATACAGCTCTGCATTCTATTTAAACTGTTTTTGTGTTGATTAACTGTTTTGCACTTTTAAAAAGTTATTTGTTGCTTAATTTTACCTGTAGGCTAACACACTCAAGTGCGCTAGCCGCCATTTAAAAGCATTTATAGCATTTACTGTCTGTTTTTCCTCTGTTTTCTGCAAAAAAAAAAAAAAAAAAAAAAAAAAAATTCTTGTTTTCCCGCCTTACTGAACTAGAATAGTCCAGTCTTCAGAGTTTGCTGATCTCTGGGCTTTGGCTTGGTTCCTGTGCTATTCCATATCCTTATTTGGATAAAAGGAAGCGTCTTTGTTCACCAGTGGGAGTGGTGAACACTGAGCGGCCTATTTGTCCCTAGAGGAGTGGTTCCAGCCAGAAACTTGTAGTCTATTGGCCATTTTGGGTCAATTCCTAGCTCTTTTCAGCCCCTGTAATAAAGCCCATTAGCGCTTTTCGCTTGTATTCAACTCAGCACAGCTCCTCGTGGTGTCCTGCAGAGTTCTACAAGCAGCAGAGAGCAAAAGAGTGACTTTTTCCTGATTTAAGTATTTTTTTCTGGCTTTTTGATTATTTACTGCTTAGCGACTGCATTTTCGCCTGTTTATACAGCTCTGCATTCTATTTAAACTGTTTTTGTGTTGATTAACTGTTTTGCACTTTTAAAAAAATTATTTGTTGCTTAATTTTACCTGTAGGCTAACACACTCAAGTGTGCTAGCCATTTAAAAGGATTTATAGCATTTACTGTCTGTTTTTCCTCTGTTTTCTGCAAAAAAAAAAAAAAAAAAAATCTTGTTTTCCTGCCTTACTGAACTAGAATAGTCCAGTCTTCAGAGTTTGCTGATCTCTGGGCTTTGACTTGGTTCCTGTGCTATTCCATATCCTTATTTGGATAAAGGGAAGCTTCTTTGTTCACCAGTGGGAGTGGGGAGCACTGAGCAGCCTATTTGTCCCTAGAGCAGTGGTTCCAGCCAGAAACTTGTAGTCTATTGGCCATTTTGGGTCAATTCCTAGCTCTTTTCAACCCCCTGCTATAAAGCCCGCTTTAGCGCACTTTTGCATGATTTAGCGCAGAGTTGCCCATAGAGCACCATCAGGCAGCACTGGTTAAACAAGGTTAAAGTATTTCTGGCTCCGTAAAGTGTGCTCTTCAATTTTTCCCTTAGAACTTCTGTACTTGCAATCTAAAGAGTATATTCTCTATCTCAAAAGCTCAGCACTTGCTCCTAAAGCATTTTTATATAGGTAAAGTACTTATATACTAAACAAAGTACTACATTAGCCTAGAATCCCCTTGAGTACCCATTTCCCTATAGGTCCCTTCTGACTCAGTTACACAGCAAACTTTTTCACTTTTTCTAGCATGTCGAAGGGTCAGTTGCTAGCGTCCTCTCCTGTTCAGCTGGTGAATCTGGGCATCTTGAGGCAATGTTACAATTGCCTCATGTACACAGACAACCCACTCCTTCTCCCACAAAACACAAATACATGTGAGAGATGCAACTATATAGCCAAACTGGAGGCTGAGCTCTCTCAACTCAGTACTGGCAAGACCAGACAGGAGGAGAAGGAAACCACGCACACCACAAACCCAGTTTCACATAGAACTATCACAACTGCAAAACAAACACATAAACACACAAAGACATACTCGGAGGCACTGATCAAAAATCTACCAAAACTACAGAGGCCTCCAAAGCAGACACCAAAGCAACTGCCACCTCAAGACATAAGACATGCAACACATAGTTCTCAAAGTCAGTGTGCTAAACAGTCACAGCCCTTAAGGCCAAACACAATGCCAGACACACTTGTTATAGGTGACTCCATAGTCAGACACACTGACGTCCCACTCACCAGACTGAACAAGGAAAAGATCACAGTAAGCTGCCTGTTAGGCGCTAGAATCCGCCACATAACACAAGCACTCAGGTCACTCCACAGCAAGTACAAGTATGACTCAGTCATTGTCCATGCCGGTGTGAACAACCTGAGACGTACCTCCCTGGACTACATGAAAAGAGACATAGAGGAGCTCTCAGATTATGTAGCCCAGGCGGGTATGACCCTGACCCTGAGCAGTATCCTACCCTCACCAAGAATGATGCCACAATGCAGAGACAAAATGATCAGCTTTAATAATTGGCTTAATTACTGGTGTCATTCTAAGGGGATCCAATGTCTGTCTGCCTGGGATGACATGCTTGACAAGCCACGCTGCTCAAGGGGCGGCTTGCACCTGTCACCCTGGGCTTCGGATATTGGCAAAGGCTCTTGCCACCCCATAGTGCCTTTTTAGGCAAGGCTCAAATGATAAACCTACCACCCTAGAAAACAAAAATGGAGAAAAACTAAGGGTAATACTGCTCAATGCCAGAAGTCTAAACCTCAAGATGCACGCCCTCGAAGCTCTCCTCAGTATGGAGAACATCGATGTCTGTGCTGTGACAGAAACCTGGTTCAAGGCTCCTGAGAGCACCCCAGCACTATCAGGTTATACCTCATATCATGCGTTCCGGCCCCAAAATCCGGACCGAACCACAAAAGGAGGGGGAGTATCCATATTCATAAAGGATACCCACACCTCCAGGTTAGTGGCAATGCACGAAGCATTGGAGACCATCCAGGTGCAATTAACCATAGGTAAAACTGCCCTACAGTTTGTAGCATGCTACAAACCACCTTCTCAAACTCAGGAAACCCACACAGCCTTCCTGAAGACACTGGAGAGTATGAATGTCTCTCCAAACACCATCATATTGGGTGACTTCAACTACCTAAACATAGACTGGGAACATTACTCAAGCCCCAACACCCTAGCCCAAAGGTTCCTGGAGTTCATAAACTCAAATGCTATGGAACAACTAGTCACCATTCCCACAAGAGGAGAAAATATACTAGACCTGATCATCACAAACATGGGGACAAAATGCTCCACACCGGAAGTATATCCCTCATTGGTGAGATCAGACCATAAATTAATCTAATTGGAGATCCACATCCCGCCCCCACCCCAAGCAAAAAAGACCACAGTGAAGAACTTCTCAAAAGCAAACTTCACACTTTTTAAGACTGGAGTGGTATCCTTCAAGGCCCCCGAGCCAGTGGAAACCACAACCCACGCTGCTGAAATCCTTACAAATGCCTTCTACGAGCACCTCCAGGAATGTATGGATCAAGCAATCCCTAATAAAATCAAGACCCTTTCCACCAAAGGCAGGCGCCCGGTCTGGTGGACCCCAGCCATAATCAAACTCTACAACAAGAGGAGAAAGCTACTACATGACAGAGCAAAATCCCTAAAAGGGAAGGCATCTCTGATCAATACTAGCAAAAAACTACGATCACTCATAAAATCATCCAAGGCCAACTTTGAGAGAAAAATCGCTAATGACACAAAAGACAATCATAAGGCCTTCTTTAGTTATGTTAGAAACCTGGGTGGAAACTCCCAGATATGCTCAGAATTAGTCCAAAATGATAAAAAAATCACTGAACCCACAGACATTGCCAACATACTGGCAGACAGGTTCAGTGCAAATTTCTCCCTCCTCCCCAAAGGAGAAATATCTATCCCACCAGAGTCTAGCCTCCCAAACATCTCAGATGCCCAGGTGAGAGCTGCTCTCTCTAAAGCAAAAAACACAGCATCAATGGGACGGACGGTGTCCCTGGCTGTGTGCTACACGAACTCAATGAGGAACTAAACCCACACATAAGGCTGCTGTTTAATCTTAGCCTTACTACAGGGTAGGTACCCAAACAATCCCGTATTGCAACTGTGGTCCCACTCCACAAAGTCGGTGCTTCTACGGACCCTGGAAATTACCGCCCATAAGCTTGACGAGCCTTGTCTGCAAAGCTATGGAGAGGATCATAATGGAACTCATAAATAAAGACATTGGGGACCTACAGACACTGGATCCTACCCAATTTGGCTTTGTCAAGGGCAGATCCTGCCTCTTGAACTTGGTCGACTTTTTCGAAACAGTCACTAAGGCCATTGATGAGGGTAAGGCAGTTCACACAGCCTACCTTGACCTAGCAAAAGCGTTCGACACAATACCCCACTCGGGCATCATAGAAAAGCTCACCAGCTTAGATGTAAACCCATATGTCACAAGATGGGTTGCAAACTGGCTCGAGGACAGAACACACAGGGTTAGAGTTGCTGGTGCCATGTCAGACTCTAAGCCGGTCACGAGCGATGTCCCACAGGGCTCAGTCCTGGGCCCCCTCTTGTTCGGCATTTATTTTTCTGAAGTGCAGGCAAACATAGGGGGATTGTGGCTGACAAAATTTGCAGATGACTGCAAACTGGGCACCATAATTGACACTCCATCAGACACAGACATCCTCCAGAGAGGTCTCATAGAAATGGATAACTGGTGCCAGAGCCATGGCCTTAAGCTAAATGCCAAAAAATGTATAGTCATACCCTTTGGGAAAAACAAGGTAACTAATTACCACATAGGTGGTAATCCATTAAACACGGAAGAAGTTATCAGGGACCTGGGGACCCAAGTTGACAGTAACCTCTCTTTTGACACTCACATTGCCAAAGTGGTTAGGAAGACCTTCTACATTGCCCACCTGATCATAAAGGGATTCACATCCAGATCAGGAGAGGTCATTGTACCCCTGTACTCTTCACTTATCAGACCAATGATTGAGTACAACGCCCCATTCAGAATGTACCTTACCCGACACCTGCAGCAGTTGGAAAGACCCCAAAAGTTCCTCACCAAAAGGATAAAGGGGCTCAAACATGTCATACGATACCTGACTGAAGAAACTCCAGCTCTATTCAGTTGCATACTGTCTGCTCAGAGGTGATCTGTGCCTGACATACAAGGCCATGTCCAACCCGGAATTAATGGACATGCTCCACCTCAAAAAATCCAAATCCACCAGAGCCACGAGAGCAAGAGACTTAAACCTCAACATGGATATAAACAGGATGTGCTGGAGGGACAGATTCATCACCCAGAGACTCCCTACACTATGGAACAGAATCCCAGTCCATGTGAGGCAGAGCCCCTTACTGACTCTGTTCAAGAGAAATCTTGACGAGTGGATGGGAGATCGTAGGTTTACCCCGGGAATCATCTCTGTGTCACTGCTGGACAGAGGCATAGCAAACTAATGGGTATAGTATTCTCATCCTAAGGGGTGGTGAAAGCCACACACACTCTGGCTAGGCTTATAAATGCCCTAGGGCAGATAGCCTAGTATGAACCTATGAACCTATGTGTCATTGCATTGGTTAAAACAATAACAAAGGCATTGTAAAGCTTTGCTGTTGGACTTTCATTTTACAGATGTTCTTCATCTCACATTGCTGCAGTCCTAACACTTGGGTAGTCCGCTGTCCTCGGTCGGCCCGAATATCAGAGTATAAGGCTGACGTCGGTCAAGGCGCATTTGACTGACATCAGAACGTCAGGGTACAAATGCGCATGACCGACATCATATCCTCAGTCTTTTTTGCCGCATGGTCCGATGCAGAAGCAGTGTTGCAAGTGCCGTTCGGCGTTCTGAAATTTTTCGAATTCGGAGTTTCAGACCGAAGTCAGAGTTGGTTAAGTACCCCGTTGGGAATATTTTGGTTTTCTTGCCTCAGTGATTTACCGGATGTCAGAAAAAGTGAATAACTGTATTTCTTGTGGGAAACAGATACCGCATAGGGATTACCATAATTTGTGTATACCTTGTTTGGGACCTGAGCACGACGTTGTTGGGTGTCGCTTTTGTGCTAGGTTCAATAAACGCACTATTAAGCGAAGATTAGATTGTGCCAGGTTGGTCTTTGGGAAGCGTTGCAATTACAATATGCCGTCGGATGCTCCGACGCCGGCTTCTTCAAAGAAGCGTAAAGACAAGGCAGTCAAACCTAGGTTAGAGGAGTCGTCCGAACCGGACGCCGGTTCTGTAGAGGCATCAGTGGAACCGGTGGTTCCGACGGAGGCCTCTCTGGAGTCCCAGGGAGAAACTTTACTTTTACAGGATGTGGCCTCCCAGGAGGCAGGTCAGGCTGTTGGGGCTTCTCAGGTAACTGTACTCCCCTCCCTTCCTAAGATGTCTAGGCCCTCTCTTTCTGCCTCCAAGGCTTCTCCTAGGGGCAGGTCTAGTTTAGCTTCTGTGGGTGTCACTCCTAGTTCTTCAGGTTCTGTGCCCAAGAAGCACATGCTTAAAATGGCAGAAGATTTAATTACTTTAATTAGAGGCTGTATGCCCCCTCCTGATAAGAGGCCTAGGATGGAACCAGTGTTGGGGGATTATGAGCAGGCTTCGGATGTGTCTGAGTCTTCGGCTGAAGACTTGCAGGAGTATTCTCCTTATTCTGATTCTGATGTGGATGATTCTACTCCTTCTGCTTCTCCTCCTGAGGATTTTTCTTTTTCAGAGACTCTTCATTCCATGAGAGAGCATTTTAAATGGGAAGGTCAGGATTTCTCTGATTCCAGGAAAAGGCTTAGGGAATTTTTGTTTTTGCCCCAGCATAGGCCTTTGGCTATTCCTCCTGTTCTGAATGTGGTGGAAGATGTGTTTGCAGAGGCTTCTCTGAATCCTGATTCTTTGCCTCCTGCGCCTGTTAAGCCAGATAGGTATTACAGGGTGCCTGAAGCTCATAAGTATCTTTTTAAGAGTCCTAGGGCAGACCCAGAAACCGTTAGCCAGGGGCCTAAGGGTGTTAAGGCTTCTGTTGTCAAGAATCCTGTTCCTGCAGATAAAGAGGCCAGGGCCTTGGATAGGTGGGGCAAGAAAGTTTATACTTCTTCCACTCTAGCCATGAGAGCTTTGAATTGCCAGTTTCATATGTTGAAATATCAAAATTATCTCCTTTCACAATTGAAGTCTAAGGTTGATGCTCTGGCGGAAGGTATTGATTGTAAAGAGTTACAAGATTTAGTGCATGTTTCTGAACAGGTTGGTAAGCATTCTTTGCAATGTGGTTTTGATGCTGTACAGGCCTCGTCTAGGGTGGCTGCTACTGGGTCAGTTCTTCGCAGGCATGCCTGGCTGAGGGATCAGAATTTATCTGACCATGTTAAAACACGGATTTTGGATGCTCCTTTACAATCTGATGTCTTGTTTGGTTCTCCTGTTGAGGCAGTTTTAAAGAAAATGGAGGACAAGGCTAAGTCTATGCAGACTGTTAAAGATTTCTTGCAGGTTCAGCCTCCTAAGTTTAGTAGAAATTGGCCTACTAGGGGGTGGACGTATCCCTCTTTTGATTCCCAATCTAGGGGTAGATCTAGACGTGGCAGGGGCAGAGGTCAGGGCTCTTTCAGGCCTAGAACAGGGAGTTCTCCTGCACAGTCTTCGGGTGAGGGCAGGGGTCAGTCCTTTCGTAAGCAGACCCAATGACCTACCTTTTCAGCTGCCAGAACCTTCTCGCCTGGCAGCACCTTTGGGAGGAAGGTTGGCACTTTTCAAAGAAAATTGGAGTTTAATTACCCAAGACAGATGGGTTTTGGATATCATACACCACGGCTACAGGTTTTATTTCCATACCTTGCCTCCTTTCAAAGGCATGCCAGACATTCCTCCTCAACAAAGAATAGAGGCTCAAAAGCAAATTTCTCTGTTACTCCAATTAGGGGCCATACAGCCGGTTCCTATGTCAGAAAGGGGCCTAGGATTTTATTCTCACCTGTTCCTAGCACCAAAAAAGGGGAACACGTGGAGACCAATTTTGGATTTATCTATCCTCAACACTTATCTGGACATTCCCAAGTTCAAAATGTTGACGTTACAACAGCTTTTACCTCTGCTGGGCAAGGATCACTGGATGGTAACTTTGGATCTCAAGGAGGCTTACCTCCATGTTCCTATCAGACTAAGTTGCAGGAAATATCTCCGTTTTCGGACTGGGACTTCTCACTATCAGTTCTCTGCATTGCCCTTTGGCTTATCTACTGCGCCCAGAGTATTCACGAAAGTTCTGGCTCCAGTGATAGCTTTCTTCAGGCTAAAAGGAATACAGATCTATCCTTATTTGGACGATTGCCTGATTCTGGCTCAAGGGAAGGACAAGCTTCTTCAGCATTTGGAATATGTGATAGCAGTGCTAAGATGCCTGGGGTATTCTGTGAACGAAATAAAGTCCAGTCTAGTACCCTCTCAAGACATGTGCTTTCTGGGTGTAAGACTGAATACAGCATCCCAGATGGCCTTTTTAACCCCGGACAAACAAAAGAATCTTTCCCTGTACTTCCATCAACTATCTCTTCAGTCCGGGCTGACTGCAAGGACAGTCCTTCAAGCCTTAGGGTTCATGGCATCTTGTATTCTGGTGCTTCCCAATGCCAAACTGCATATGAGGAAGCTGCAATGGTATCTCAAAATGTATGGACACAGCACTGCCAGGATCTAGACACTGTCATTCATATAATACCTTGCATTCAAAAGGAATTTTTGTGGTGGGCTCAGGAATGTCACCTAAACAAGGGACTCTCTGTGACCCGGCCAGAGGCGAGTCAGATTTTAACGACAGATGCCTCAGACAAAGCTTGGGGAGCTCATCTAAATGGAAAGTGGATACAAGACAAGTGGCCTGTCAGACTACAGCATCTACATATCAACTTGAAGGAGATGTTAGCAGTCCAGTTTGCATTAATAGCTTTCAAGGATTTACTTCTTCCAGGGCAGGTGTTGATTCTAACAGACAACACAACTGTCATGTGGTACATCAACAAGCAAGGGGAACACATTCTTATCCTCTATGCAGGCAAGCAATGATTTTGTGGGAGACTGCTCTCAGTTTGCAACTAAATCTTCAGGCAAGGTTTCTGCCAGGAGCACAGAACTCCTTAGCAGATGTATTAAGCAGGCAAATCATGGATCCCCACGAGTGGAAACTGGATCTTCATGTATTTCAGAAATTGACAGTGTCATGGGGAACTCCAGACATAGATCTGTTCGCTTCTCCACTAAACCACCAGCTGCCAAAGTTTTGCACGAAAAGGTTTCATCCCACAGCTTGGAAAGTGGATGCTCTTTCTTTCAGTTGGAAAAATCTTCATGTGTATGCCTTTCCACCTCTGCCTCTCCTCCCAAAGGTACTTCTGAAGGTCAGACAGGACAAGCCAAGGATGATTTTGATAGCTCCAGATTGGCCTCGACAGCACTGGTACCCATTACTGAGAAGTCTGGTACGGAAGCCTCCATGGCCTTTGCCTTTGATTCCACACCTGTTGTCCCAGGAGGACAGTCATTTGCTCAATGTCAAACTTCACTCTCTTCACCTAACAGCCTGGCATATTCTGTTTTGAACCATAGAGGGTCTCATCTTCCACAACAAGTTTTGAATGTGATTTTGGAAGCTAGAAGGCCTAGTACAAGGAAAGTGTACGCAGATAAATGGAAGAGATTTTTATTTTGGAGTGCAGCAAAAGATTTGGATGTTTCTGAGCCTAATTTAAGTGTGGCTCTTCAATATCTTACTGAGTTATTGGACAAAGGTTTGTCCTTCTCTTCTATTAAGATTCATGCTGCAGCAATTTCAGCTCACTATGACTGTGACCCACCATTGTTTTCTCATCCTTTGTTCAAGCAATTTCTTAGAGGGGCAAAGAATATAAGACCCCCACGAAGAGCTCCTACTCCTGCTTGGGATCTCAATTTTGTGTTGGAGAAACTCACTCTACAACCTTTTGAGCCTGCAGCTACTGCTGAGTTGAAATATTTGTCATGGAAGACTGCTTTTTTGTTGGCCATTACCTCTGCAAGAAGGGTTTCTGAATTGCAGGCCCTTATGGCAGTTGAGCCTTTCTTGATTTTCCATAAGGATAGGGTATCTTTACGTACTAATCCTTCCTTTATGCCCAAAGTGGTCTCTAGTGTGGCTTTAAACCAAACTATTCATTTGCCTACTTTTTATGCAAATCCCCAAAATAAAGGGGAAAAGATTTTGCACACTTTGGATGTACACAGGCAGTTGAGATATTATTTGGACAGAACTAAAGGGTTCAGGCAGTCTCAGCAGTTATTAGTTTCTTTTGCTTTGTGTTCTCAGGGCAAGCCCGTGTCAAAACAAACTATTTCTAAGTGGATTGGGTTTTGCATTGCTTTCTGTTATTCCCATCATGGCAAAGAGATTCCAGCTGGGATTAGGCCTCATTCCACTAGGGCTACTGCCACTTCAACAGCTTTTTTGAGAGGGGTGGCAACTAAGGATATTTTGGAGGCAGCCACTTGGAGTTCAGTGCATACTTTTTCTAGGCATTACCATCTTCCACTGTACTCTAAATCCAGGGCTGGTTTTGCCACTGCTGTGTTGCAGGGCATTTTGGCAGCGCCTGCTTCATTATAGTTAGCCATCCTCCCTTACCTCTGCTTTGGGATTCTACCCAAGTGTTAGGACTGCAGCAATGTGAGATGAAGAACATAGTACAGTTTTGTACCTACCATAAATGTAGATGTTCGAAGATCCACATTGCTGCAGTCCAATTTACCCTCCCTCCTTCCCCTCTGTAGTTTGAGGTGGTTGTGTGGGCTGGTTTATCAAGCTGAGGTATATTGTATATATTGTATATATTGTACATAGTTTTTGTGTTAGGTTGGTTGGTTGTTTGGTTGTTGTCTATGGGTTTTGACCTTTCTTTTTAGGGTCTTCTGACATCTGGGGCAAGAAAAGACTGAGGATATGACGTCGGTCATGCGCATTTGTACCCTGACGTTCTGATGTCAGTCAAATGCGCCTTGACCGACGTCAGCCTTATACTCTGATATTCGGGCCGACCGAGGACATCGGACTACCCAAGTGTTAGGACTGCAGCAATGTGGATCTTCGAACATCTACATTTATGGTAGGTACAAAACTGTACTTTGTTCCATTTAAAGATAATAAACTGGTTTAGGATCATAATGCAGATGGTCTGTTAAGGGTCTACAGATCTCCCATGGAGTCTGCAATTGGTGGTTTCATGCTGGGGGCATCATCTATAACATGGAGTAGTGACTGCCACTTAAAAGGTTATTTAAAGGTGACAAAAAGACAGTATTTGTACATAGCTGTAAATGGAATACCTAATGCTGGAAATTACCTACTTTGTATGTCTTTGCAACTCACAAGGAGTGAGATTGTGCTATTTGTCTACCTGTGGTGTAGCATAATGCTGTATGGACCTGCAGGCTGTTGTTATCCCTTTAAAGGAATACCAGAAGAAAGATTGTGAGTGGCTCCAGATGAGAACCTGCACATATTTATTAAATAGGAGGCATACATACAGCCCACATCAGCAGTTGGTGGAAGAAGGTCCAGAGGAGTCTGCAGCTGCCTGTGTAAAATGAAGGTGATCCTGAGAGCAGAGCACCCACTTTGAGAAAGATCAAACCTGAGAGATGAGAGTACCAGTGGTATTCCAGGTAACAAACTGTGAGGATGAGCTGAAACAGAGACTGTATGCTGTGATGAATGTGATCGCAACTGACAGGCTATTTCTTGTACATATTTTCAATACCTGAAAGATGTTTTAGTCTTGCAAAGACTACAGTGACCTTTTTTTGGGCAAAGTAATCTTATATTTTATTTTTTTAACAATAAGCACTTGTTTTATATAAAAGTTGCAAGTTTCAGTTGCCTATTTTCCACATTATATTGTACAACTTGCATAACTATCTATACATATATGCATGCTAGTATATAAATGCATGCATAAATGCATATAACTGTTTACAATTATGAGGACATATTTATATAGATATATACATGCATACATAAAAACATATTTGTATGTAGTCTCCAAGAAGTTGTAAACACTATGCTTAGGCACAACTCTTCCCCAGTCTCCTGGTGGTTTCCACTCCCCACAAAGAACAAACACTGACCCTTGTCGGTGATGTATAACTTTAATGTATTGATAAGCTGTGGGCCTATGTAAATAGTTACTTGTTTTATAACTGATTTGTTTATTTATTGTTTTAAAACTAAAGAAAAAAAAAGAAAAAATATGACCCTGAAACAAGGTCTGTATTGCATGTTATTTCATCCAAACTCTTCCCCTTCCCAGAAAAAAATGCTTTACTGCCTGGCTTTTTGCTCTAATGTTTTAACATTTGGGTACATCTCTATACCATATCAAGGTAGTCAGACCCACAGAGGTCCATTCATGCATGTTCAGAAATGCAGACACACAGCCACATGCACCCACACACACACACACACACACACACACACACACACACACACACACACACACACACACACACACACACACACACACACACACACACACACTCGTCCATGCTACACACACAAGATCACAAAAACAGAATGACTTTAATGTGTTCTATTACTTGACTATAACTATAACTATAACTATATATATATATATATATATATATATATATATATATATATATATATATATATATATATCTATATATATATGGATCTAGTTTAATCAAGCGACTTTACATTTCAACGAAACATAAACTTGCTAGCACACTTACGCGAAAGTGCATTTTTGTGAAAATGCACTTTCATGTAAAAAAAAACAATAAAACCTAAACCAAAATAAAAAAATACACTAAACATATTTATGCAGGGCGGGATCCCCCCTGCACCCCCTACTTTAATATTCTCACTCCGAGATCGCACTACAGTGGGGAAAAGGTGATATTCCCTTATCCCCACTGTACCACGATCTCAACAATAGTTTGCTTAGTTGTACATCAACACTAAACTAAACTAAGCTTACATGCAAACCGTATGCTTTTACTTCTGTTCTCTCTTTTTTTTTGTTTAGTTATTTTCTTACATGAAAATGCATTTTTGAAAAAATGCACTTTCGCGTAACTGAGGTCACAAATTTCCATTTCGATGAAATGTAAATTCGCTTGATTAAAGTAGATCCACACACATACACACACACACACACACACACACACACACACACACACACACACACACACACACACACACACACACACACACACACACACACACACACACACATATATATATATATATATATATATATATGTGTGTGTGTGTGTATATATATATATATATATATATATATATATATATATATGGGTTACTGTGTTATTATTGAAAACACAATCCATCGAATTGTTTCCAATAACACACTTTAGCAAAAGTGCATACTGTTGACTTTGCACTTTCACTAAAGAAATAAAAAAAAAAAAAATCACATCAAACAGTGTTATGCGCCCCCCACACCCCCCTACTTTATTATTTCCACCCTGAGATTGCACTACAGTGGGGAAAAGGGAATATTCCCTCATCCCCACTGTGCCACGATGTCAGTGATAACTTTGTTAGTTGTAAATCAACACTATACGTTGATTTACAACTAACAGTGAATGCAGACTGCATGCTTTCTTTAATTTTCCACTCTCCATTTAGCGAAAGTGCATTTTCGATAAAATGCACTTTCGCTAAATTGTGTCTGCAAAACATGGTTTAGATAAACCGTGTTTCGACATTGTGACAGTGAATATAAAAAGTTTACACACCCCTGTTACAATGCCAGGTTTTTGTGATATAAAAAAATGAGACCACAATAAATCATTTCAAAACTTTTCCCACCTTTAATGTGACCTATAGTCTGTATAATTCAATTGAAAAACAAACAAATCTGTTAGGGGAAAAATATAAAAAATAAAAAACATACAATATGCTGGTTGTATAAGTGCGCACACCCTTAAACTAATACTTTTTTGTGTGTGAACACCATTAAGCTAATACTTTGTTGAAGCACCTTTTGATTTAATTACATCATTCAGTCTTCTTAGGTAGGCATGGCACATCTTGACTTGACAATATTTGTCTGCTCTTCGTTGCAAAAGCACTTCATATCTGTCAGATTGCGAGGGCATCTGTTGTGCATAACCCTCTTCAGGTCACCCCACAGATTTTCTATTGGATTTAGGTCTGGGCTCTGGCTGGGCCATTCCAAAACATTAATTTTCTTCTGGTGAAGCCATTCTTTTGGTGATTTGGATGTATGCTTGGGGTCATTGTCATTTTGAAAGGTGAAATTCCTCTTCATCTTCATCTTTCTACCAGATGCCTGAAGGTTTTGGGCCAAAAGTGACTGGTATTTGGAACTGTTCATAATTCCCTCCACCTTGACTAAAGCCCCAGTTCCAGCTGAAGAAAAGCAACCCTGAAGCATGATACTGCCACCACCATACTTCACTGTGGGGATGACGTTCTTTTAGTGATGTGAAGTGTTGTTTTTGCGCCAAATGTACCTTTTGGAATTGTGGCCAAAATGTTCAACCTTGGTCTCATCAGAACATAACACATTTTCACACATGCTTTTTGGAGACTTGATGTATTGGTTTGCAAATTTTAGCTGGGCCTGGGTGTTTTTCTGTGTAAGAAAAGGCTTCCATCTTGCAATCCTACCTCATAATCCAGATTTATGGACAGTACGGAAGATTGTTGTCACATGTACTACACAACCAGTGCTTGCCAGAAATTCGTGCAGCTCCTTCAGTATTGCTGTAGGTCTCTTGGCAGCTTCCCTGACCAATTTTTGCCTTGTCTTTTCATCAAGTTTGGAGGGATGTCCAGTTCTTTGCAATGTCACTGTTGTCCCATATTTTCTCCACTTTTTGGTGACTGTCTTCACTGTGTTCCAAGGCATATCCAATGCTGTGAAAATTATTTTGTGCCCTTTTCCTGACTGATACCTTTCAACAATGAGACTCCTTTGATGTTTGTAAGCTCTCTGTGAACCATGGCTTTTGGTGTAGCAGGCAACTGAGTAAATGTCAGGAAAATCCGAGGACAACTGAGCTTTATTTGGGGTTAATCAGAGTCTCTTTAATTGATGGCAGGTGTATACCCAAGAAGGCTGAATGCTATAATTAAATCAAAAGGTGCTTCAACAAAGTATTAGTTTATGGGTGTGCACAAACAACAAAGTATTAGTTTAAGGGTGTGCACACTTATGCAACCAGCATATTGTACATTTTTTATTTTTTATATTTTTTCCCCTAACAGATTTGTTTGTTTTTCAATTGAATTGTACAGGTTATAGGTCACATTAAAGGTGGGAAAAGTTTTGAAATGATTTATTTTGGTCTCATTTTTTTATATCACAAAAACCTGGCATTTTAACAGGGGTGTGTAAACTTTATATATCCACTGTGTATATCTATCGATATATATATATATATATATATATATATATATATATATATATATATATATATATTTTTTTTTTTTTTTTTTTTTCCTGCGTGTACTTTTACATGAGAACGTATATGTGCCGATGAATACATATATAGTGATATTACTTTGCTGAGCTGCATGTTTGTCAGACTGAAACAGGTCAATCTATTAGATTCAAAAATTACCTTTGAAAAATCCAGGAAGCAAGTGTTAATATGGGTCCTGCCAAGAAAACAAGTCATTTTCCACAACTTGAAAGTCAGGGCTCCCTTCTGATATATGTGTGCATACATACATACAGAGACATGCACACAAGCTCATGCCTGTATGAGGCAAACTGACTTTGTGTATTTCACAGACAGGAAACTGTATGAAGTTTGTTTTAAAGTCACTCACGTTGTGTGTTGCTGTCCCACAGTGTTATGTTCTCATTAGGGGTGTAAATCCTACCCTTAGATGATGTTGTAAAATAATTCAGTACAACTTTCCTAAATATCCTAAACATTCTTGCACCTTCTTAAAGGAAGAGACTAAAAACAAATAATGTGATTAGTTTATCCAAAAATAGTAGAATGCTAATGCAGGATAGAGAAGAAGCGTGGAAAAATGGTATAAATATAAAACACAGCAATATCTTGAAAACTTCAGAATGCTTCACAATTACACTCAAAACAAATAAATGAAGACAAAAAATACACTATAATAACTTTCAGAATAATAGAAAACACAACCCTAAAATTTCTGGACAGCCATTAAGGAAATCTTGCATTTTGGCCAAAAATTCAACTCTAAACTCTAATCACTCTCCCAATAACTGACCACTTGAAACCACTAGTGTCATAGATAGTATAGCATCTCTAACCAAGGATTCCTTAATATCTAATCCTAACCTTGCCCAAATGCTTCGTATCACCGTATCCACTTTAACCGTCAAACCTGTGCTCACTTCCTATATAAAACTATTCTTAAACAAACTGATGACCTTCCAGTCGAGTAGCTTAAAATAGCAGCCAAGAGCATTGCCTATCCTTTTTCAGGCATTATAAATAGGTTAATCCAGGAATCCCATGGTCCTTCTCTCTGAAAGAAGTCAGATATTATGCCTCTGCATGTAGAAAGAAATTCAATAGACATTACTGACTTTAGATTGATAGCAAATGTACCTCCCCCCTTCAAATACTTAAAAAATGTATTCGGATCAATTGTTAAACTATCTCCTGCAAGAACTCCTATCCCCCACACAACATGGCTTCCATCCATCCCACAGTACTAGCACTGCACTTCTAGCCTATATAGATACTGTCACTAAAGCTAGAGATAACAGCAAACTAGTCTCCTCCTTATTTCTAGACTTGTCTAAAGCCTTCAACACAGTTTGTCACCACAAACATCTAATTCAAATGTCTTCATTAGGCCTCTCTCAGCACATATTTCTATGGTTCAAAAGTCACCTATCCAATAGGTATCAGTCAGTAAAATGACACTCCACCCTCTCTCCATACCATCCTGTCACCACCAGTGTACCACAAAGCTGTATCATTGGTCCCCACCTCTTTAATATTTTCACCATCACCCTCCAGACATCCACACAACAGGCCTCCCTAATTCAGTAGGCAGATGACTTCACTCTCATTTGCACATCTGACAGCATGGCACACCTCCAAAAAAATTACTCAATAAGCTTTAACAGCAACTAAAACATGGCTTTGTAACTCAAAACTCATGCTCAGTCTTAAAAAAAAAGCAAACTACTACTTTTTTCCCCAAATCTCCCTCTCCCTTTCTTTCTCTCTCTCTCTCTCTCTCTCATATGAGAAAACAAAATTTAAAGTTTTCTGTCTTGATAATACAACCATTGAAGTCACTTCTCATAGCAAATTATTAGGGATGATATTGGATGATGATCTTAAATTTAACCTGCATATACAAAATTGCATAAGAAAAACTCATCAAAAACTAGGGATGCTTTACAGAGCCAAAAACTTTTTCACCAATGAAACTAAAACTACACTTGACGCTACTTATCTCCTCCCCACACTTTTTTATAGTGCTGCCATCCTTATTAACCTCCAGGCTTCACAAAAATTCATAGGTTAGTACTAGGCTACCTGCCTCTATGGGCCATTTTAAGCCTAGCCAATTACCCCATGTCAGAATCAAACTCTGCACATTGTATTTTTAAGGTAAGCACCTAAGCCATTACGCCAACTTCCCACCCAAAGCTTAAAACTTGAACAATGCTTTAACAAAGTTGCTAAATTTGCTGCTCATACCTCTTTCAGACACCACCACTCTATAGCACTGAAAATCCTAAATTGGTTAGAACTGCCATATCAACTAACATATACACAGTTCTTAACACCTATAAAATTATCCTGCATACATCTGCCTGTATAGCACTAAACACATTCTACGCAACTATGTTCCAGTCGGTCATTGCAATTCAATATCCAAAAACTCCTGGATGTTCGCAAACCTATCACATCTGCTGGGCATGGTCTGTATTCATACCATGTGGCTAAGGTCTGGCGCTCCTTATCTCTATCCATCAGGTCAATACCCTTCCCCCCATCCTTCAAAACCATTCTGAAAGACTTCCTAGTCAATATCTAGCTCTGTTTGTGCTCAACAGCAGAATAAACTATATCCTTAAATGTGCACAGGTACTTATAAATACCGTGGACCTCCTTACTCTTCCTTCTTCACTCACGTCCTCGCTTCTATCAATATCTCTCCCCTGGCTTTCTTTCTAGATAAAACCGTAAGCCTGCTTTTCTTTCACTTCATATTGCAATTCCTGTTTGTATTATATTAACTTACTTTTAATTTCTCAATAAACTGGCCAAAATATCTTTAAATATGAAATCGTTGTCATATAACTTGCACCTGTTCTTAACCAATGTTTTCAAATTATGTCTAATTTGGCATAATTATTTAAACTGTGGATGATTTTTGTATTATTTTTGACGATTGTAAAATTATTGTTCTTAAAATATTCTGTAATACTTTGGAGCTTTTCTCCCAGTATCTATGCTGAAAATGGGCTCCTACCCAGTAGGACTTTCCCGGTAATCAAATGTCAGTAAGTAAATAAATAAAAATAAATAAAATATTTGCTAGTAGTGTAAACTGAGCTTTGAATGTGCTGCAGTGGATCATGTCATGACATGAACATCAGGACCTGAGCTGGTTTCTAGTCCTGAGCTGTACTCCGTGTTTTGTTTACAACTATTATCATAGCTAATTTGCTGTCAGCATACATACAATTTGATGACACTTGATTGTGCATTTTATGTGCTATAGTTTCCCTATTATGGCTGTTATTGCATTTGATGCTGGTATATTACCTTCCTCATTTGTTGAATAACCTGCTTGTTTTTCATTGAAGCTTAACTGATTTTAATATACAAAAAGTTAGTAAGAATTGATAAAACTCCGAATACATTTACTCTGTGTAAATTTATACATTTATCCTGTGTTGTACCATCGAGTATAGATTTCTTTGTCATCATTTCTCGTATTATTGAATGTGCTGTTGTTTGCCTTTCTGTCATGGGTCACGTTTGGGAATGGTCTTTGAACCAGTTTCCAGTTCACTTATCTGATTCCACAGATGTTAACTAAAAATAAATAAACAAAATGTAAATAATTTTATTGAGTATACAGGTCCCTCTCCACAGCAATGCATCACAGCTTCTGATGGCTTACTATATCATTTCTCACTTAGCAATTTCTAAAAGTAAGTCATTTGATTAATACTTTGTAAGTTTACTGAGCTCAGAAAAGACAATACTCAAGGAGGAACTATCAACATTTCTTGTTCCTGAAAATTATCTTCTCTAGAGTTTGCTCCCTTTGTCTAATTGTCTTGGTCTCTGTCCTGTCTTCATTTCAGATGATGGTCCCCTTTGCTCTTCTGTTGCTGGCATGTGCAAAGGGGGCCATCACTGACAATGTGTTAGCACATGGCCAAGACTGGGATGCATGCCAGCAGATAATTTACTAATGGGGTAGGCAACGTTTTTCACTGGTGTGTGTTTGTGGAGCAATGATTCTACAAATATTCAACTCTGTGATCACGGCAGCAGAGAGTAGGTATGTCTTTTGCATCATAAAAACTTCTCTCACACCAGCAATTTGACATATACAACACAATCAACAACAGGGGTTACTGATAACCATTATGCAGTATGTAGTCCTTCTAGGTGAAATTGCATGACTTTGCTCTCCAGGGCCCATGGCTGAATATGGTTCTTAGTCAACAACATTCTTATCAACCAATGTGATCTTCGATATGCAGTCAGTACAGGTATGTACTGTCACTGTTCTATGACTGATTGCAGTATCAGATAGCTTAGCCGACCGCTGTGTACCATACAAGTTATGTTTATGGTTCAAAAGTACTCAAAATGTACTTAGTAGCTATACGATTATACAAAATCAGAAGTATACAAAAGTGTACTTAGTAGATGTATTAGATTAACTTACCATACATTTCTCATCAAACTGTCTGAAATTTCTATAACTGTTAAATGATTGTCATATAACTTGTATCGATTCTTAACCAATGCTTTTATATTATCGCTAATTTGTTATAATTATTTAAACTGCCAATGTTTTTGTTTTATTTTTGAAGACTGTAAAATTGTTGTTCTTAAAATGTTTTGTAATAATTTGGAGCTTTTCTCCCCAGGCCTCTGCTGAAAATGGCCTTCTATCCAGTTTGACTTTCCCATTAATCAAATGTCAATAAATAAATATGCTGGATCATTCATTTTGATATTGATACTAGGTACATAGGTACATAGATTAATACTAGGCTAATTGCCCTTGTGGGCCATTTTAAGCCTAGCCAATTACCCCATGTGAGAATCAAACCCTGTACCTTGTGTCTACTGATGTTAAAGGAGGTATTCTGGCATTGCTTCTTGGTAACTGCTGTTGACTGTGAATGCATTGCCATTTACAACAAACTGAACTTTTTCATATTAAGTTAATGTTTTCATGGTCCAGTCACAACATTATATGTGCAGTATATATTTTATTCTTCTGTCATTTTTAATTTCTCCAAGTCTTTTGGGTTTTTAATACCATGACAGGAATGGACCCCATTCCTAAGTCAAAGTATGATTAAAGTTCATAAAATTAGTATTGTTTCACTCTTTGATGTTAGCCAAAAATGCTCTTCGCAGCACCTGCAATGTGCCCAATAATGACTCCTTCTGCAATTTGAATTGGTAACATATCTAAATATGATTGTAAATTCTTTTTTATAAGACCAGTTGCTCCTACTACTATTGGAACTGTCTGGGTATCTTTCTTCCACATGACTCTTGTTTCTGCCTGCAGATCAAGGTAGTTTATGATCTTGCATCTCTCTGTATACAAGACACTGTAGTCACTAGGTGTGGCGATTTCAATGATCAAAATACTACTTTTGTCTTCTTTTCTTGAACCACTATATCTGGTTTTCTGGCATCTATCTTTTGAACTGTTGGTTGGGTGATCTCATGCGATATAAACTTCATCATTTTCTATGATTCTTTGTGGCTCATGTGTCCAGTGTTTTTCAGCTAATTCAATACCATAATGTTTGTACAATCTCCAGTGTAACAGTCTCGCCACAT